>NC_090654.1:139250624-139478124 GCF_040937935.1 Hyperolius riggenbachi
CAGCACCTCCCTTTCCCTAATAATTTATTTAATGTCCTAACTAGAGGCGATGTGCCTGGATATATGTATTTCTATTCTTACTACTGACCCCTGTGGCTAGGGTCTAATTCAGTGCACTCCCTCCTTCCCCTGTATGTGTTTGTCAGCATGCACACAGCTTATGCTGGTGTATGCGTATGGTGCACGTGGACACATAACGTTAGCTCCCTTGTGCGATTGGTAAGATGCACCGTCTTTCCCAGGAGAGGAAGTTAGGATGTGTGCTCCTAATCCATTGATAGGTTTGATGCAATGAATGTGTTTGCATGTCTGCACTATGCATGTTACAGGGCCAGAGTTAGGACACCTATGTTTACCTGGGTACTTCTGCGCAGTATAGGTGACTAAGCATAAGAATGCATTCTTCTGTGAACTAAAACCCTGGCTTTTAATTTAGCTGTAGGGATAACAGTTGTGCCTGGATGAGTGAATCTGTGAATGCATTTGTTTGAACATTTGCATGTGAGAGTGCGAAGGGTTAATTGATTTTTGCTGTTTTCTAGCCACACCCCCTTCAGCACCTCCCTTTCCCTAATAATTTATTTAATGTCCTAACTAGAGGCGATGTGCCGGGATATATGTATTTCTATTCTTACTACTGACCCCTGTGGCTAGGGTCTAATTCAGTGCACTCTCTCCTTCCCCTGTATGTGTTTGTCAGCATGCACACAGCTGATGCTGGTGTATGCGCATGGTGCACGTGGACACATAACGTTAGCTCCCTTGTGCGATTGGTAAGATGCACCGTCTTTCCCAGGAGAGGAAGTTAGGATGTGTGCTCCTAATCCATTGATAGGTTTGATGCAATGAATGTGTTTGCATGTCTGCACTATGCATGTTACAGGGCCAGAGTTAGGACACCTATGTTTACCTGGGTACTTCTGCGCAGTATAGGTGACTAAGCATAAGAATGCATTCTTCTGTGAACTAAAACCCTGGCTGTTAATTTAGCTGTAGGGATAACAGTTGTGCCTGGATGAGTGAATCTGTGAATGCATTTGTTTGAACATTTGCATGTGAGAGTGCAAAGGGTTAATTGATTTTTGCTGTTTTCTAGCCACACCCCCTTCAGCACCTCCCTTTCCCTAATAATTTATTTAATGTCCTAACTAGAGGCGATGTGCCTGGATATATGTATTTCTATTCTTACTACTGACCCCTGTGGCTAGGGTCTAATTCAGTGCACTCCCTCCTTCCCCTGTATGTGTTTGTCAGCATGCACACAGCTTATGCTGGTGTATGCGCATGGTGCACGTGGACACATAACGTTAGCTCCCTTGTGCGATTGGTAAGATGCACCGTCTTTCCCAGGAGAGGAAGTTAGGATGTGTGCTCCTAATCCATTGATAGGTTTGATGCAATGAATGTGTTTGCATGTCTGCACTATGCATGTTACAGGGCCAGAGTTAGGACACCTATGTTTACCTGGGTACTTCTGCGCAGTATAGGTGACTAAGCATAAGAATGCATTCTTCTGTGAACTAAAACCCTGGCTTTTAATTTAGCTGTAGGGATAACAGTTGTGCCTGGATGAGTGAATCTGTGAATGCATTTGTTTGAACATTTGCATGTGAGAGTGCGAAGGGTTAATTGATTTTTACACTAGGATTCCTGTCTGGGCTTCTTCACTTAAAAGTATCCCAGGCGAGGGTGGAGCTTCCCGTGGGTGGGCGGGGCTTACCGCGGTAGGGGGCGGGGCTTATTTTGCATCGCGAGTGGGGCCTTTTTTGAAGATTTTAAAAAGGGGGGTGCCTGGGCACCCAGAGCACCCCCCTGTGCACGTGCCTGATCGTAACAACCAACGATTTATACAGGAAAATCATGACGATTAACGAGGTTGCCAAAACTTTTGCATCCCACTGTATGTCTTAGTAATCCCACTGTATGTCTTTTGCATCCCACTGTATGTCCCCCTGCCTGCACTAAGTTGCTTGTTCTCTATCTAAGACTTTGTGCTAACTGGACGTCCAGTGCTATACATTTTTGGCCATAGATCTCACGGTTAGGATTGAAGTCGTTGTTTTGGGATTTGTGGGGTGTGATCCAATTTGGATCCGGGGTAGGGTCTTCGGGGTCCAGGGTGGGGAGACTGTTCTTGGGGGTGCGGGGCGGGCACATTTTTAATATGTTTTTATTGTTCTATGGATTTGGATTAATAAAGATGAATGGGTTATTATATTAATCGAATGATTTGTGTTTAATCAGGTCATACCCACCTTTTTCTATCTCACCCCTTTTTTCACACTAATGTAGAACAATGTGGCTAAATGGTATTTATTTTGTAACTAACTGGTTTAACAAGACTTTCTGTGCAGGGGAACAGGGCTTGTCATGCATGGGTTCACTACTGGATCGCTGGGTATGTATCCAACTTGTAATGTTTTCAGCTGTATGAGCTGATTAGAGAGTTAACAAAAAAAGTCAAAAGGTATTTACACACATTTCAATCCATTTGTACAATTATTTTAACATGTTCACATAATTTTACTAAAAACTGACCCATGAAAGAGAATTTTTCATTTGATTGTGATAGATTTCCTTTGCATTGACATTTGAGAAAAAAAATCAGCTAGTTCTGTTCCTGCTACTCTGCGTGGTCAGGTGTGGTTTAGCTTATTTCGTCGCGCGGCTCTGACAGCCAAGCGCCGAAACTGGGCACCCCATAGCAGCAATGCTATGCTCCGCGGGGTGCGTAGCGGTAATTCGGGGCTCTGGCGGCTGCCAGACCCCGAATTACATCTCCCTCCGAGTTGCGACAACTAGGAGGGGGAATAGTATTTAACGCCGCTGTGATGATCCAGGATCGGCGGATTGAGCTAACACATTCAGAATCTTCAGGAGTTCATATACAATACACGATTTGATAAGGTTGGGGACGTGGCTGCTGAGAATCTAGCATGTGTACAGTGGACCCCAATCTCCCCGATGTGACGGCAAGAGATCGGGACTGGTGGACTGTCTCAGCCAGCTCAGGCTGACACTACTGTTTTTATACTTGCTCCTCCCACTCTGTGCTGCTCTGTCCTGTACCACACCATTAGCCCTCCTCCTCCATCCATTGCGACAGAATGCATTGCTGGCCTGTATGCTAGCAATGTGTCTGTGCAGAGCTTTGCCCCAAAATGTCACCTCAGGGATCGATAGTGGTATACACACCATTAGCCATTACAATACTGGGATGGTCTACAACTTAGGTTCTCAACATGTGGTATGTGTATACCAGGGGGTACTTTAAATAAACCTGAATTGTTGTTTATAGTTCATTAAAAGCATCAAGCATTGTCCTAAAAGAATATGTTTTTCCTTAAAGAACAAGCGACACCCATGCCAACCTAGAAATAAAAAACACATATATAAGTAGATAAATACTACTTCTACTTACATAATAGATGTATTGTGCTATCCACGTAATGATTCCTGCGAATTTTTTAAAGGAAAAGCAGAAAATCCTATCCTATCCTATTCTAGGCAGTGGCCATTTTGCCAAGCTAATGCTGACATCATATCCTCCCTGACTCTTGTTTTCCCGCCTCCCTTCTTTTGCTCATTGTGTATTCATTAGCTGCCCTCCTCCCAGAGTCTTCAGACACTCCCACTGAGGTGTATACTAACAACTGCACTTTTTTTTTCTTTTCTCCTCCAATCGCTGAGTTACCTCAGCCTAGCTGAACACAAGAGAGCAGAGGTGTTTCAGATAACAAGCTAGACAGGGAAATAAATGGAAGAGGAGTAATATATTTTAGATAAAAAGAACCCCCAGCATTCAACTGTTTGGCACTGACTACTAAAGGGCCAGTCTCCTAAAGTATGTGATAACTCCAAACCATAACAGCATAAAAAGTTTTGCAAGTTTTGAATGCAGGATTAGTATCTTTATCACTTAATACGCTCAGACCAGTTGCTGTTGAAATTTAATTTTTATGGTGACAATACCGCTTTAAGACGTGTTACTAGAAAATATTTATTTGTCAAGACAAGACAACATTTACACTGCCCTTTTCCCCTGGTGGACTCAAAGCACTTGAGCTGCAGACACTAGGGGGCGCTCAGTAGGCTGTAACAGTGTTAGGGAGCCTAGCCCAAGGAGTCCTTACTGAATAGGTGCTGGCTTATTGAACAGGAAGAGCTGAGATTCAAACCCAGGTCTCCTGTGTCAGAGGCAGAGCCCTTAACCATTACACTATCAAGCGTGTGACACTATGCAACTGAGTGCTCATTTTATGCAAGTTGTCAAGGGGTACTTGAGGTTATGTTACTCATTGCAGGGATATATGATATAATTATGTTGCGGAACACTCAGGGTCAGACAGGGACACCAAGAGCCCACCAGGAAAGTTTCAGCCTAGGGCCCATCTGCCCCTCCCCCCCTCCCCCACTCAGCACGTGATCACCCCCCACCATTTTGAGCTCACTCACGCATGTACTACAGAAATTGTGTACTATATAAATTTATCAGTTGTTAGGACTCATTAGATTACGGTAGGGAATAGATTGTGAGCACTTCCGAGGACAGTCCATAACAGGGAGACGGACACATGCAGTGCACAAAAAAAATGGGTGGCACCAACCATGCACTGGAGCATGGGCGTTGTCATGATGGGTCATTGGCAGACCCCAAAATACACAAAATAAGTAGCGGTGCTATTGACAGAGAGTGGTTCTGACCAGATAAACTTTAGATAAAATAATCAAGGAGTTAAAACCTCATGATAATTCATTATGTAGTCAAATGCCGCTAAATAAAAATATTAAGTAGTCACACACCTCCAGGTATAATAATGTAGCCGGGTGCCTTATAATGAACAAAATAAATAGCCAGGTACATCAAAATAAAATAATTCAGTAGCCAAATGGGCCCTGTATACATAAATTAAGTAGCAATGTTCCCCAGAAAACAGAATTAAGTAGCCATGTGCCCATATATATCAGTATTAGGTACCTCCAACACCTCCTTTCCCATTTAAATTCTGGGCCGGCCATAGTTTGCATAGGATGAGCACAGATTTCCTTTCTTGTGTGTACCTCTCTCCAATGGCCCATAGTGTGACTAGAACTAAATAAGCCAGTTTTTATTTGTTTTGTTTTTTAGGCAGTACATAACTTCTCCAGTCTTTCATTGCCCCATTGCAACTTTTTGGAAGCACAATGCTGACCAGATTCAAAATAAGCATTTTTTAAAAATTAAATCCACATTTATGTGTTTAAAATACTCCATAAATTGTATGTAATGGCATGTCCAAAAACATAGCCTGCCGTACCACTGCTATGCTGATAACACACCGCTATAGTTATTCAAATCTGGCATCACAGACTCTACTCCACAATAAATACTGAAAAAAAGTAAGCTCTTGGTTTTAGAGGTCATTGCCCCACAGCAAAGCAGCTCCAGTCTCAACCAGCACCTCTAAGGATTAGGGTGTTCAGAAATAAACAGCTCAGACTTGACTCTGACGTCGCACAGGTCTCCTCTTTCTTCAATGCCGCCCACTTAAGTCTGACCCCCCTCCCCACTGCTGTGCCTGCTGCTGCCTCTTCCTGGCTGCTACCCCCTCTAGCTTACCTCACGGCACCCCCTACCCCCGCCAGGCCTGCAGCGGTAAGCCGGGTGACGGTAGACCAAACACACTTCTTGCTTCTGCCTGCGCCGCCCCCAGACTTTTGCAGCCTGAGAAAGACACCTCACTTGGCGTCATGGGTGGGCCAGGCCTGAGAAAAGCACTTTGGAAATGTTATTGTATTGTATTGTATTATTATTGTATGTGTAAGTAACTTGAGGAACAGTGATTGAAATACTGTAAAATTTGACCTGGCATTTGAGCAAGGGGAGAACAAAGACAGAAAAGACAGCTCAGGTGTCACTAAAAGTAATTGCAAACTTCCAAATCATCGTATTGAGTAATGTAGCATGGAAGCAAAATTCCAGCTATAAAACAGGTCTAATAGATAAATAAAAATGTCTTGGGTACTATTAACTGTAAAAGGACCTTATAGCATAAGGAGCTCAATGTAATATTAAAGAAGTACAAATAATGTAATGAAAATGCTAAAAAAAATAATACAGCTCTGGGTATTTCCCACTCTACTACATTCAGCATTAATTGCCTAATACATGAAGGTGTGCAGGCACTTTTAAATAAAATCAAAATAGATATGTCATCTGGTCCAGATGGTGTTCACCATCTCTTCTTCAAATGGGTCAGTTCCAGGAAACTATAGACTTTGTAAGCTTAAAGGGGAACTTAAATGATCTAAAAATGATTACCTGGGACTTCTGCCAGCCCCCTGCAGCTTCCCTGTGCCCACACTGTCACTCAAGGATCCTCCAGTCCCCCACAGCAACTAAGTTTCGTTTTCAGCATCTGACTCTGTCGCTGGCCACTGTGCCTGCGCGGCCCTGGCCGTGTGCGTCCTCGATCACACTCCAACCACTGGGAACGTCCTGCGCAGGCGCATTATAAGAAGATCTCTGCTGTGCTTGCACAGGACAGTTCCGACGATGGGAGCAAGAACTAGGACACGCTCGGCCAGGGCCGAGCAGGCGCAGTGGCCAGCGACAGATGTTTTCCTTGCATTGAAGAGCATCCAACACTATAATTATTAGGTAATTCCAGGGAAGAGAAGAGAAGAGTTGACCAGGGATTTATCTGACTGCCATCTGGAGTCGGGAAGGAATTTTTCCCTTTTAAGGCTAATTAGCCCAGGCCTTGTAAGGTTTTTTGCCTTCCCATGGATTAACGTGCATGGAGAGAGTTCAGACATTTGATAGTTGAGGGTAAGAAGCTGTTCCTGTGTCTTTAGGTCCTGGTGGAGATGGACCAATACCTCCAGCCCGAAGGGAGCCGACTGAAAAAGCAGTGGCCTGGGTGTGTATTCAAATTGAACTGAACTGTTTTCCCCTCTTCCTGTAGACTGGAGCTAGCACATCATTTTACATTATAGCATTGATGCCTCCCCAACAAGAATCAATAAATGTAAAGTCATGCATCTTGGATATCCCATCTCATACAAGTTAAAGGGATATATCTGGTACATCAAGCTTGGAAAAGGTCTGGTTGACAATATGGAAAGCTTCTGTATTCAATATCAAGCTGCAGCAGCTACAGCAGATAAAGCTACTTCCTCAGTATAAATCATTTGACTGGCTAATTATGGAGTATGGGTTACAGTTTTAGTCTCCACACTACAGGAAGAACATTACATTTTCAAATGGGCAACTAAATTAAATAGTAGGATGGAAGGTCCTACTCACCAATAAAGATAGCACAAACACGGCTTATTTAACATGTAAAAAAACAAATTAGCGGTAACCTAATTAACATGTATATGCACAGCATATCAATTGGCAATACAGTAAAAGGTAGGCTAGATAACTTTTATTCCTAGGTCTCAACATAGGATATGAGGACATGAAAAATGCATGTAGGAAAAATACATTTTACCACCTGTTTAAAAGGAGGTTATTCACGGTAAGAGTGGTTAAGATATGGAACATTTCACCAGTTACAGTACCAGTTGTTATACGACCGATCGTATAATTTCATTTAAGGGTAGCTTGGATGCTGTCCTTACTTTGAATGGCAACCACAGCTCTGACAGCTACGGTAAGTACGAGAAGGTGATACCTTCATCCAGGGCCTGCACTGCCATACAGGCAATTGGAGCAATTTCCCCAGTGCCCATAACTGCTACAGGGGCCGCCACTGCACCGTCAGACCATGCCAAGTGATCTCCCCCACATGTAGCTGCCATGACTGGGCCAGATTGAGGGAGAAGGTTGCGTGTCACTCCTCCTCTGGCATCGGTGAGCAGAAAACTCACCAAACCAAACCACCAGACTTAGCGTCTTCTCCTCAGCATCGCTCCGAGCCGCTCTCCATTGTTGTGGCCGGCAGCTCTCATTATGTGAAAATATGTGACTATATCAAGTACGGCTGCTAGGTAGTGCTCAGAAGATGGCAGGAGCCTGTAGAGGAGAGTGACGGGAGATTCTACCTATAGGGGGGGGGGGGGACAGGAGACTCTGCCTATCTATACAGGGGGGACTCTGCCTAACTATACTGGGGAGGGGGCGACCCTTCCTACTTATACTGAGAGGGACGACGACTCTGCCTACCTATACTTAAAGTGGACCTGAACTCTTGCACAGGACAGAACAAAATCATAAAAAAATGCACCCTGTATGTATTTAGAGAATTAAGCCTGTTTAATTCCCCCTCATTTGTGTCTAATCAGTTGTAATCTGATCTCTCCCCTGTGTCACATGACTGCCAAAGCAGATAAGCTCATTTGAAAGCATAGGACGTTAACAAGATGTCTGCTTCCATGAGTCAGGAAGTAGACACACATTTAATGCAGGATTTATATTAGCTGTAACAAATACTTTTGTTTAAAGGTTATTATACTGTTGCGTATCTTTAAGAGCAGAGAGAATGTTCTGAGTTCAGGTCCACTTTAACCTATTAGCAGCATTGCACGCATCAAGACAGATAATGCGTGCCAGGGCTTCTTCAAATGGCATATGCAATTTAGCTGCCTAATGCAGCTATGCAGAGCAGCACTCAGAGCTTTCTTATATTTACCTGTTCCAGGCCAGGGACGGCGCTACCGTAGAGGCAAATGGGGCAATTGCCCTAGGGCCCCAGAGCTTGTAGGGGCCCCCAGTGGCTACAAGAGGAAAACAAATTTTCAAATGGACCTTATAGTTTTTTAAAAAATCAATTTTGAAGTTTCAAAGGAAACAAAATACACATTTAAAAACCTGCCGACTTTAATGGTTAATAGCAAATCCACCTTAAATGCTAGAAACCCTAAATTTGCAGGATATGTTAAGGAGATCATTGGGAATTAGAGGAAAAAACTATTTTTCAAAAAGACCTTATAGTTTTTGAGAAAATCTATTTTAAAGTTTCGCAGGAAAAAAGTATACTTTTAAATGCGGTTAATGTCACTTTTAGTAGCAAACCTAACGGTAATGTAATTTTACAGGCATCAAAAGAAAGAGCAATAAATTTCCTGACGGGGTTTCCTGGGGGTCCATACGCAGGGACGGATCTAGACCAAGTTGCGCCTGGGTCAAGGTCAGGTTTTGGCGCCTAAACTGCAATTCCCGATCCAGTTTCGGCGCCTAAAGGTCAGGTTTTGGCGCCTAAACTGCCATTCCCCATCCAAATTTTGCCGCCTTTTTAAGAATTCAACAAACTGCGCCTGGGGCAAGAGACCAGTCTGCCCCCCCCCCCCCCCTAGATCCGTCCCTGTCCATACGCAGCTGCAGCGCTTTGGCCAGGGATCGCTATACAGCCGCAATCTGGCTGCATGAAGATCCCTGGCATTTTTTCCTATTTTTCCAATTTTTTTTATGTTTAAAGTGTGGGAATTTTTTAAAAAAAATTATGTGGGGTCCCCCTCCTGAACCTTTTTAACCCCTTGTCCCCCATGCAGGCTGGGGTAGCCAGAATGTGGAGCTCCGACCGATTGGGGCTTCACACCCTGACTATACCAGCTGCAAAAAAGGTCCCTTAATGCCGATTTTTGTTCCGGGATATCTGTTGGGGGGCCCCCCAAGTTTATTTTGCCCTGGGGCCCCATTGTTGCTTAAACCGGCCCTGTTCCAGACGGCTGGATCAGTGTCTCCTCTTCATCCAATGGCGGCGCTGCACTCACTGGCATCTTCTTAGGAGTTCCAATCACATGATATGACATGTGATCATAACCCAAGGGCTGGTGTCAGCGTTGCAGTGTTGCCCAGTGGTGAAAGAGGGGTGATGAAAGAGCTAGAGCTTGAAGCCTGGCCAACTTGGCTTCCAGGAGCATGCAAACATACAAAATAGCTGAGCTTCTCCCACTGAGTTATTGTGGTCAGTAGTCACAGAGGAAGGATAATGGAAACTGAGTTTATTTACAAGATTCACTCTCTACATAAAGAGTGTCTTCCCTATATACTGGAGGAATGGGGGGCATAGAAGCTGTTTAACACTGCCATCTGTGTGGGGGAGGAGCACAGAGGCTACCCATTACTGATGTCTAAGGGGATGGGGAAGCAAAGTTACTATCCATTACTGCTATCTAAGGGGGGTGGGAGGGGGCATGAAGGCTTTTTACCTAATACTGCTATCTGGTTAAGGTGGGAGGCATAAAAAATACTTATTCATATAGTGCCCTTGTATTGCTAGTTATTGGGCAGACTTGGCCTGTATTATGAAGGGGGTGATGGGTGAGAGGTTAATGAGGGATCCAAGAGCCCTTTTACTTGGTTTGTATACGTATTCCACCCTCTCCTCTCATCATATCAATGTGGTCCAGATTATGTGCTTTTATGGGAGATGGGACATTTTTAGTAGATGGGGTAATGAAACTTTACCTTCAGTTTCTTCATGATCTAAAAGATTAAATAAGGCAATAGTTTGGTACAAATTAATCTATATTAAGCGCAGTTGTGTAGACAAATTTGGATTGATATGGCAGCAATGGATCGACTATGTTGACTCACATATTGTTCTGGAACTACCTTAGAGAGGTTGGTCTCGTTAGTATTCTATTTGGATATGCCTGTTTATCTTTGACTAGTTGTTAGTTGAACGCACTGACTCTTTATGGGGGGAGGGGGTAGTTGGGATTTTGTAATGATTTTTTGTTTGTTTTGTATTATTAATGTTTTCTAAAAATTTTATAAAAATGTTGTTTTAAAAAAATAGATACTTATTACTGTTGTATGGGGTGGGGTAAATACTACCTATTACTTCTCTGAGGGAAGAGGAGGCACAAATCCTACCTACCATATTTTCCCCAAATCCTACCCCCAACTTTTCCAGTTAAAAAATACATTTTGGGAAATGCTCGCTGTATAAGACTACCCCTCTTGACTCTTGGACATTTGTATACTGTACTGTATGTACTGGTGCTATACTGTATAAACAGGTACAGATACTGTACAGTATGTAGTACCCAGTATACAACAGCCAGCCAATCACATTAAGCGATGTACCTTACCAATCACATTAAGCGATGTACCTTACCAGCGATTGGCTGGTTGTTGTATACAAAGTCTGCTTGTGCGAGATCTGAGAGACCGAGAAAGAGGTAATAGTATACAAGGGCAGGCCAGATGGGTGAAATAGGCATGTTTTTCTGGGCACAGCGCCACTCTATCTCTTTTCCATACCCCTGGCGTCCCGGATGCCTGCAGCTTGCTCCGCCCTTCACTTACACCTTCCCATTGAGGTGCCCCCTCACCTCATTGGGACCGTGTTAAGTCACTTCTTTCCATGAATCCTGGTGAGTGGATTCTGTTCCAACATACTTGTACAGCACGACCCTTGCTGCTTTCATATGGTCGCCCCATAGAGTGGGGATGCGATCGTGGACATTTTTTATCTCCCCCCCCCCCACTATATGCGGCAATGGCAGATTCTCCAGTCTGGCTCAGAAGTTTCAGCACCCACCCTATAAGATGACACCTGGCATATAAGACAACCACCGACTTTTGAGAAGATTTTCCTGGGTTGAAAAGTAGTCCTATATGCCAGTAAATACAAATAATAATATTTAGGGGCCATCCAAGGTTTTGCAATGGGGGGAGGGGCCCAGAAATTTCTAATTCGGCCTCTGGTACATAGTCATATCACTAACCTACCTTATGAGCAGCTCACAATCTAATCCCTACCATAGTCATAGTCAATAATCCTTACATGCTACAATTTTTTTTCGATTAGATAATTTTGTCGATTATTCCGTTGGATTGAATATAAAGATTTTTCCAACATGTCAGATCGGATTTTTATAAAAAAAAAAAAACAAAACAAAAAAAAAACACAGGCTAAAGAAAGATTATTTTTTTACTTTTAATAGATCGTTTTGGGCGAATTTAAACAGGAAAATCAGACGTTATTATTGTACTGTGTATGGGCACCAAAAGGTAGCTATAAATATGTTGTCTTTTGGAGTCAGTTGTTGCTATGCAAATACATTTCTTTCAACTTTCTAAAGTAAGAGAGCCCATTTACTGCAAAAATATTTAGGCAATAGCAAAAGCTCTGCTACAACTCAAATTATGAGGATCATAAATGTGATGTGAAATTCTTCTTCCCATTATTTTCTATCTACAATTACTGTAATTAGTGGGAACTAAACAAGGTGTAACTGAGCTAGTAAATATTTGGAAATACAAGTCCCTGTGAGTACATACAGTATGAAAATAACGAAACAAAAAGCTAATGTAGAAAGCTTGTATATTGCTGTAAAGGGGCTAGTCAGATTTTTAACATAGGCAAAAGCCAAATCTTCATTCTTTCTCTCCAAAATTAGTCTAGCTACAGCCTGAAAGCTGGCATTTTAACAGAAAAGTAAGTGATGGCATCTTCTGTATTTCTCAGGCACAAGAAAACAACAACTCACGAGTATCTGTGAAATGCAGAGATGGCTGGCAGGGACTACTTCTATGAGGCGGAAGGATACATTGTTTACACCAGGCAGAAGAAGTGAGCTGAAAAAGTGACGTGGAGGAAGTGAGGAGAGCGAGGCTGGGAGTTACGTAGGGAGGGTTATTTCCAGGAGTAAGTCTGTACATAAGCCACTCGCTTTCTTTCCCTCCTTGCGCCTAGATTAATTGATGACTTTTTCAAAAAGCTTTTAATTTTTTCATCCCAAACTAAACTCTCCCACTGCATCCACTGACGTCATAATGTTGTCGTGTGTTTCCTGCACCACCATACTGCTCATGGCTGCTTTTTTTTAAAGGGGTATCACTCAATCTAAACTACTGCGCAGCTAAATCCTGATATGGGTATCAATGCTGCCCAACAGCTTTATGGTAGGCTGCAGGATGATGCAAAGTTTAAAACGAATGCATTGTGCAAGGATCAGTATAAACTAGTGCTGCATTAGTTATACTGGTGACTGTAAAATTGTGTAAATAAGTTTCCTTTTATTGCCATATTTTTGAGAGAACTAGCAAACGTATGCTTGTTGGGCATGGCAGAGGTAGTAGTGTGAAATTCAGCAGCATGTCGAGATGTCTTTGAGTGTTAGCATCTTTTGTAAATGTGTGCATCAAAAAAGGGCGCCTGGAAAAAAGGGCGCAAGAAATAGCCGAAATTATAAGTTGTAATGTAAAACAATATTTTCGTTCATAGCTTATAAACAAAAATCTAGTGCTAAATAGGTTGAATAAACGGAAATGAAACGGCAAAATACCGTGTATAACAAAAACGAATTCGGAAATTAAATGTCAAGTAGCGTCTATAACAAAAACGATATTTACACTTGTACTAAGCATAGTAATACAATGGTAGATTTAACAGGTATTTTACTGCAATTATACCTGTAGCTGTTGGCTCACACAGATCTCTCCCTAACCCTTAGACCCCCCCTCCTTTGTGTGAATATACATAATTTAATATATTACAAATATTGTACTGTAACTATACCTAACCCTACTCTCACACAGACCACTCCCTGTACATATCCCTAACCCCTAGACCCCCTGGCAGTGCCTAACCCAACCCCCCCCCTGGTGGTGCCTAACCCTAACCACCCCCCTGGTGGTGCCTAACCTTAACCACCCCCCTGGTGTGGTGCCTAACCCTAACCACCCCTCTGGTGGTGCCTAACCCTAACCACCCCCCTGGTGGTGCCTAACCCTAAATCTCCCCTGGTGGTGCCTAACCCTAACCACCCACCTGGTGGTGCCTAAACCTAGCCATCCCACTGGTGGTGCCTAACCCTAACCATCCCCCTGGTGGTGGCTAACCCTAACCATCCCCACTGCATAAACACCCTTACACACATATAAACAATAATATGTTTAATCCTTAAAAGACATGAATAGAGTAATGTATATATTTGTAATAGCATAAATAGCCTTAAAATAACGTACACATTAATAATATTATAAATAGAAAAAGGTGTGTGTATGTATATATATTTATATATATATATACTGTATGTGTATGTATATATATATATATATATATATATATATATATATATATATATATATATATATATATACACACACA
Organism: Hyperolius riggenbachi; assembly: GCF_040937935.1. Taxonomy (NCBI): domain Eukaryota; kingdom Metazoa; phylum Chordata; class Amphibia; order Anura; family Hyperoliidae; genus Hyperolius; species Hyperolius riggenbachi. The sequence continues at coordinate 139,264,676 of NC_090654.1, forward strand.
CACACACACACACACACACAGTATATCTTATTTTAAAGAAGACATTATAACATTTAATTTGATACCTTATTTGGAAAGTTTGGCATCTTCTGTTGGCTGGTAGCAGAAGAGAAAGCCATGGTATGGTAAATTGTAAAACAGTTTCCTGGGTGTAATCCTGGCCTGCGTGAGCAAGTTTCTCAATAATAGGTGGTTTTATGCCTGCCACCCGGTGTCTTACTGTCCCTACACACAATGCAATCTTTGGTATTTCAATTGAGCATATTAGCAATAAAATACTGGCTACTGTTTACACTCTCCTCCACGTCCATTTATATACAGGATCTTCTCAAAAAATTAGCATATTGTGATAAAGTTCATTATTTTCTGTAATGTACTGATAAACATTAGACTTTCATATATTTTAGATTCAAATACACACAACTGAAGTAGTTCAAGCCTTTTATTGTTTTAATTTTGATGATTTTGGCATACAGCTCATGAAAACCCAAAATTCCTATCTCAAAAAATTAGCATATTTCATCCGACCAATAAAAGAAGTGTTTTTAAAACAAAAAAAGTCAACCTTCAAATAATTATGTTCAGTTATGCACTCAATACTTGGTCGGGAATCCTTGTGCAGAAATGACTGCTTCAATGCGGCGTGGCATGGATGGAGGCAATCAGCCTGTGGCACTACTCAGGTGTTATGGAAGCCCTGGATGCTTCGATAGCGGCCTTAAGCTCATCCAGAGTGTTGGGTCTTGCGTCTCTCAACTTTCTCTTCGCAATATCCCACAGATTCTCTATGGGGTTCAGGTCAGAAGAGTTGGCAGGCCAATTGAGCACAGTAATACCATGGTCAGTAAACCATTTACCAGTGGTTTTGGCACTGTGAGCAGGTGCCAGGTCGTGCTGAAAAAGGAAATCTTCATCTCCATAAAGCTTTTTAGCAGATGGAAGCATGAAGTGCTCCAAAATCTCCTGATAGCTAGCAGCATTGGCCCTGCCCTTGATAAAACACAGTGGACCAACACCAGCAGCTGACATGGCACCCCAGACCATCACTGACTGTGGGTACTTGACACTGGACTTCAGGCATTTTGGCATTTCCCTCTCCCCAGTCTTTCTCCAGACTCTGGTACCTTGATTTCCGAATGACATGTAAAAGTAGCTTTCATCCGAAAAAAGTACTTTGGACCACTGAGCAACAGTCCAGTGCTGCTTCTCTGTAGCCCAGGTCAGGCGTTTCTGCCGCTGTTTCTGGTTCAAAAGTAAGTTCATGCCTCCATCTGCTGAAAAGCTTTATGGAGATGAAGATTTCATTTTTCAGCACGACCTGGCACCTGCTCACAGTGCCAAAACTACTGGTAAATGGTTTACTGACCATGGTATTACTGTGCTCAATTGGCCTGCCAACTCTCCTGACCTGAACCCCATAGAGAATCTGTGGGATATTGTGAGGAGAAAGTTGAGAGACGCAAGACCCAACACTCTGGATGAGCTTAAGGCCGCTATCGAAGCATCCTGGACCTCCATAACACCTGAGCAGTGCCGCAGGCTGATTGCCTCCATGCCACGCCGCATTGAAGCAGTCATTTCTGCACAAGGATTCCCGACCAAGTATTGAGTGCATAACTAGAGGTGCGACAGAGAGGAGACCGGGTCTGCGATCGAGGAGAGCGGCTGGAATGGTAAGACTGCCACTATGCTGACACTCGGGGGGGAAGTGGACACAAGCGGGGGTAGCGGACACAAGCGGGCGGGAGGTGGACACAGGCGGGGGAGGCAGACAAAGGCGGGGGGTAGCGGACACAAGCTGGCGGGAGGCGGACACAAGTGGGCGGGAGGCAGACACAGGCGGGGGGTAGCTGACACTAGCGGGCGGGAGGCGGACACAAGCGGGCGGGAGGCAGACACAGGCGGGGGGTAGCGGACACTAGCGGGGAGGCGAGCGAGAAGAGGCGGACCACACAAGGAGCCAGGGGCACACAGCGCGGCACATTAAACACATTACTATCACTGGGAGCGGACCACACAAGCAGGTAATGCAGGGAATCTCCGACGTTGCTGCGGTTCGTATCGGCGGGTGTTAGTATGTCGGGGATTCCCTGCATTTGCTGTATAAGACGCAGGGACTTTTTCTCCCCATTTTGGGGAGAGGAAAAGTGCGTCTTATACGGCGAAAAATACGGTAAGTTACCTCCTCTGTAGTTAAGTTACCTCCTCTGTAGTTATTTTACCTCCTCTGTAGTTATTTTACCTCCTCTGCAGTTATTTTCACATGCAGTTAATAAACAGCCTGTCTTTAACTCTGGAGTTATTTTAAGGATTGAAGAGTTAACTTAAAGACAGAAGAGTTAACTTTAGGTTTGCCTGAGGTAAAATGTTTCCTGAATACTACATGCCTTATCACCATGGTAACAACTCTAGAAGAGTTATTAAAGACAGGAGATAAGCTTAGTGAATTGAGGCCATTGTCTGTTGCTATCACTGCCGTTCCTGGCCTTTTTGTCAATCCAGGCCAAAAAAACGTATTTTTGGCATATTTCCAATAGATAAACACTGAAAAACACAACCCATATGATATAAACCATACAGCACTGTATCCCCCCCCCCCCCCACACGCACACACACGAACAATATTATGCCCCACATATAAAGCAAGACATATATACCTCACATACCATGTGCAGTCTTCATTTCAGAATACATATTCAAAATTCACAAACATTGCAAATATGTGACAGTGGTGTAGCTAGGGAGCTGTGGGCCCCAGTGCAGGGTATGCACTGGAGCCCAATTGATACAGCACACAAAAACCTGCCAGGGACAACCACCATGTCAGAGGTGCAAGAAGATAATGGGGAACAGTTTGATAGTGATTACTACTACTCAAAGCATCTATAGAAGTGGTTATTATCAGCACATAACCAAACGAGAGCTAATACTGTAGTTGAGGGAGGGCCCAAGACCCTCAGGGACATATCCTATTCAAGGTGATAAGTAGCTTGCAGATGCAAGCTACTTATCACCTTGCCATCGCGCGAGGATTACCGGCAAATCCTATTGCCCATTTCCTTCGCGCGATGGCCGATCGTTAGGGAACATTACTCAGGCGAAAGCCTGAGCGATGCTCCCTTTTACCGAGCGATGGGGAGTGAGGTTTACTCTGTGGTGCTGTCCATCAGCACCACGGCCTCACTACCCACACATGCGCACTAACCCGCCGAACATCCGCCGCCATCTTCCGCCGCAGCATCTGGGATCTCCGTTAATAAGGAGACCCCCAGAGCTCCCCGTCGGATCGCCGCACAGTTTAGAAGCCCCCGCGCAGCTCTGCAAAGGCTCCCCTGTCATATGTACCGCCGCCGATTACCCGACGCCTCTCGCCGCAAAATCTGTTGCGTAATTACAGTGTATCTAATCACTGTAATTACTGTGTCCGCATAGAAGGAGCCCGGGCAAAGCATCTTTGAATATGCAGCCGGGCTCCCCATTGGTCCGCTGTCTGAACCAATGATGCGTACTCTTGGACGCATGCGGCATCACGTGGTCCCGCCCGGCCAATCGCCGCACAGAGCGGCCGCTCCAGGAAGTAAACACTGCACGTCACACCGTGCAGTGAATATTAATTAGCCATGTGCCTGGCCGCTCTCCACTCCTCCCCAACACTACTGAGCATGTGCGCACAGTCTAACGCGGCTTAGCCGCGCATAACGCACAGCATGCAGCACTCTCAACGGATGTGCTGCGTTACAATGTAACGCAACGTGGGCACTGTGAACAGCCCATTGATTTTTCATTACTGTGTGGTGGGGCTGCGTTACAGGCTGCACTAACGTGCGCCTGTAACGTCTCACTGTGAAAGCAGCCTAAATGAGGCTGTATTGCCTCAGCTTGCGGCTGGATGACAAGGGATTAGTTACCCATAAGTCTGTAGTCCTCCTTGCGCTCCAAACAGCTTGCACGCGTTGGTTTAATAGAAAAAGTATTCTTTTGATAGTTGACCAGAGGCGGCCTTGGGGAAAGGGGGGGGGGGGGGGGCAAGTGGGGCGATCGCCCCAGGCCCAGCACCTGAAGGGGGCCCCGCAATCATGCCCACTCTGCTCGTACTGAACCCATTCTTCCTGGTCGGCTCATGCTCAGGTGCTCACCCAGCAGCGCACACGTCCTTGATTGCATGCCCACGGACGAGAGCGCCCTGCGCATTAACATCATGATTTACTTTTTCTATTAACCCGCTCTCCACTCCAATTAATAAATAGTAGATGATTTTAATACCAATAAGTGTAAAATCAATGTCTTTTTTTCCCTATACATTGCCTCGAACATGCAATCGCAAAACACTTTATAGATTGTAAGCTCGCAAGGGCAGGGTCATCCTCCTAATGTTTACTGTTTTTGTAACAATATTTGTGCTGCTTGAAACTCTGCTGTACATTTGTTAGTTGTATCTATGTTCCCCTTGTCGTCTTATTGTGCTTTGTAAAGCGCTGCGGAATATGTTGCCGCTATATAAATAAAAAATAATAATAATAATAATAATAGATGCATTGCTATACTGTTGCCTAGCAATGTATCTGTACAGCACTGGGATCCCCAAACTTTGCACCCTAGTAATCACATCCAGTCACCACAGATGAACAGGCTGCCGATAATGGGATGCTGCATGCCTATATTTATTAGGAAAACCTCGTACCTCCACTGGTTTCAAAGGACGGTATGTGTTTACTGCAGCAGCAAACAACCAAAGAATGTCAATTTTGAACACACATTCTCTGTAAGTGCCTTTGGGCAGAGGAGGAGCTTCTGTCTTTTGCTCCTCTAAAGGTGATCGGTATAATATTTTCCTCAGATGCAATGTTTACATCAGATTTTTATTATCGAATTGTACAGAAAACCATGCAGTATTTGGAGAAAATCGATGTAAAACAATTTTATGGTTGATTGGAATAGATAACTTAGTCAATCAGAATGTTGGATTTTGAGATCATATCTTAAGAGATAATTGTTTAGTTTATGCGAACAATCGTTACTCAACCTTCCGATTACTTTTGATCCTGCAAATTGAATCGATTGATCGCAAATCTGCGTAATATGTTGGCCCTTTATAAATACAATAAATAAATCCCAAACTAGCCCCAGATCTCAGAGTTTGTGCACCATAATATTTATAAGAAACAAAACTTTGGTGAACCAACATTGGTAAGAATCCATTAACGTGGCCATGTGTCATACCACGATGTATGGCCACCGCATTTCAATCCGGTATATGGAGCTGTGCTGTGGACAGAGAAGCACACAGCAATTCATTATTGGGACATACTACAATGCAATGCATAAGTGAGAATGTCAGGCATAGTTTTATATGCAATGTCTGAGATCCTTGTGTATTGTAAGCTGTAAGTATTTCCTTAAAGTATATCTGAAATGGTGTGGCATGATGCTGTTAACATTTATATTCTCCAGGATGATCTAGCTGCACTTGGAGTCCATCCATGCCTATGCCGTTGGATCACAGACTTTCTCACCAACAGGTCCCAAATCGTTAGGCTGGGTGACATCCACTCACAAGCTATGACCACAAACACAGGTGCTCCTCAAGGTTGTGTCCTGTCCCCACTGCTGTTCTCCCTCTACACAAATAACTGCAGATCCAGGGCAGACTCTGTCAAGGTCATCAAGTTCACTGATGACACCACCAGGCTCAGATTTCTGGGAAGGCCACAAAGGCCATGGCCTAGGGCGATGACATCAGATAAAATAAGAAGGGTGGCATGACTTGGAAAGAGAAGAAAAAATCAATTAACCCTTCGCACACTCACATGTAAATGTTCAAACAAATGCATTCACAGATTTACTCATCCAGGCACAACTGTTATCCCTACAGCTAAATTAAAAGCCAGGGTTTTAGTTCACAGAAGAATGCATTCTTATGCTTAGTCACCTATACTGCGTAGAAGTACCCAGGTAAACATAGGTGTCCTAACTCTGGCCCTGTAACATGCATAGTGCAGACATGCAAACACATTCATTGCATCAAACCTATCAATGGATTAGGAGCACACATCCTAACTTCCTCTCCTGGGAAAGACAGTGCATCTTACCAATCGCACAAGGGAGCTAATCTTATGTGTCCATGTGCACCATGCGCATACACCAGCATAAGCTGTCTGCATGCTGACAAACATACAGGGGAAGGGGGGAGTGCACCGAATTGGACCCTAGCCACAGGGGTCAATGATAAGAATAAACATACATATATCCAGGCACATCGCCTCTAGTTAGGACATTAAATAAATTATTAGGGAAAGGGAGGTGCTGAATGGGGTGTGGCTAGAAACAGCAAAAATCAATTAACCCTTCGCACACTCACATGTAAATGTTCAAACAAATGCATTCACAGATTTACTCATCCAGGCACAACTGTTATCCCTACAGCTAAATTAAAAGCCAGGGTTTTAGTTCACAGAAGAATGCATTCTTATGCTTAGTCACCTATACTGCGTAGAAGTACCCAGGTAAACATAGGTGTCCTAACTCTGGCCCTGTAACATGCATAGTGCAGACATGCAAACACATTCATTGCATCAAACCTATCAATGGATTAGGAGCACACATCCTAACTTCCTCTCCTGGGAAAGACAGTGCATCTTACCAATCTCACAAGGGAGCTAATCTTATGTGTCCATGTGCACCATGCGCATACATGTGCCTGGATATATGTATGTTTATTCTTATCATTGACCCCTGTGGCTAGGGTCCAATTCGGTGCACTCCCCCCTTCCCCTGTATGTTTGTCAGCATGCAGACAGCTTATGCTGCTGTATGCGCATGGTGCACATGGACACATAAGATTAGCTCCCTTGTGCGATTGGTAAGATGCACTGTCTTTCCCAGGAGAGGAAGTTAGGATGTGTGCTCCTAATCCATTGATAGGTTTGATGCAATGAATGTGTTTGCATGTCTGCACTATGCATGTTACAGGGCCAGAGTTAGGACACCTATGTTTACCTGGGTACTTCTACGCAGTATAGGTGACTAAGCATAAGAATGCATTCTTCTGTGAACTAAAACCCTGGCTTTTAATTTAGCTGTAGGGATAACAGTTGTGCCTGGATGAGTAAATCTGTGAATGCATTTGTTTGAACATTTACATGTGAGTGTGCGAAGGGTTAATTGATTTTTGCTGTTTCTAGCCACACCCCATTCAGCACCTCCCTTTCCCTAATAATTTATTTAATGTCCTAACTAGAGGCGATGTGCCTGGATATATGTATGTTTATTCTTATCATTGACCCCTGTGGCTAGGGTCCAATTCGGTGCACTCCCCCCTTCCCCTGTATGTTTGTCAGCATGCAGACAGCTTATGCTGGTGTATGCGCATGGTGCACATGGACACATAAGATTAGCTCCCTTGTGCGATTGGTAAGATGCACTGTCTTTCCCAGGAGAGGAAGTTAGGATGTGTGCTCCTAATCCATTGATAGGTTTGATGCAATGAATGTGTTTGCATGTCTGCACTATGCATGTTACAGGGCCAGAGTTAGGACACCTATGTTTACCTGGGTACTTCTACGCAGTATAGGTGACTAAGCATAAGAATGCATTCTTCTGTGAACTAAAACCCTGGCTTTTAATTTAGCTGTAGGGATAACAGTTGTGCCTGGATGAGTAAATCTGTGAATGCATTTGTTTGAACATTTACATGTGAGTGTGCGAAGGGTTAATTGATTTTTGCTGTTTCTAGCCACACCCCATTCAGCACCTCCCTTTCCCTAATAATTTATTTAATGTCCTAACTAGAGGCGATGTGCCTGGATATATGTATGTTTATTCTTGGAAAGAGAAGAGGTCATCTATATATATAATAGACGGTACTTATCCGTTAGCCGGGCGCATCCGGCAGGTGGCGCTAATTACTATTCCCCCTCCAGGCCGACATGGATAGTAGGGAAAGATGTAACTCTGGTGGAGTTTTGTCGCCACCTAGAGGATGCGCCCGGCTAACGGATAAGTACCTAATAGACTAAGTGCCTCAACCTTCAAACAAGAAGAAGAAGTACTTTGCATGAGAAAATTTATGCGTGATCAAACACCAAGTTTAAGGCCTCTTTTCCACGGACTGTTGAGCTGTGTGCTCAGCAAGCAGTTACCAGGCAGCAGTGAGCAGATACCAGGCAGCAACAAGCAGTTACCAGGCAGCAACAAGCAGTTACCAGGCAGCAGCAAGCAGGGTACTTATCCGTTAGCCGGGCGCATCTGGCAGGTGGCGCTAATTACTATTCCCCCTCCAGGCCGACATGGATAGTAGGGAAAGATGTAACTCTGGTGGAGTTTTGTCGCCACCTAGAGGATGCGCCCGGCTAACGGATAAGTACCTAATAGACTAAGTGCCTCAACCTTCAAACAAGAAGAAGAAGTACTTTGCATGAGAAAATTTATGCGTGATCAAACACCAAGTTTAAGGCCTCTTTTCCACGGACTGTTGAGCTGTGTGCTCAGCAAGCAGTTACCAGGCAGCAGTGAGCAGATACCAGGCAGCAACAAGCAGTTACCAGGCAGCAACAAGCAGTTACCAGGCAGCAGCAAGCAGGGTACTTATCCGTTAGCCGGGCGCATCTGGCAGGTGGCGCTAATTACTATTCCCCCTCCAGGCCGACATGGATAGTAGGGAAAGATGTAACTCTGGTGGAGTTTTGTCGCCACCTAGAGGATGCGCCCGGCTAACGGATAAGTACCGCAAGCAGTTATCAGTCAGCAGTGAGCAGATACCAGGCAGCAACAAGCAGTTACCAGGCAGCAGCAAGCAGTTACCAGGCAGCAGTGAGCAGATACCAGGCAGCAACAAGCAGTTACCAGGCAGCAACAAGCAGTTACCAGGCAGCAGCAAGCAGTTACCAGGCAGCAGTGAGCAGATACCAGGCAGCAACAAGCAGTTACCAGGCAGCAACAAGCAGTTACCAGGCAGAAGTACTTTGCATGAGAAAATTTATGCGTGATCAAACACCAAGTTTAAGGCCTCTTTTCCACGGACTGTTGAGCTGTGTGCTCAGCAAGCAGTTACCAGGCAGCAGTGAGCAGATACCAGGCAGCAACAAGCAGTTACCAGGCAGCAGCAAGCAGTTACCAGGCAGCAGTGAGCAGTTACCAGGCAGCAGTGAGCAGATACCAGGCAGCAACAAGCAGTTACCAGGCAGCAGCAAGCAGTTACCAGGCAGCAGTGAGCAGATACCAGGCAGCAACAAGCAGTTACCAGGCAGCAGCAAGCAGTTATCAGTCAGCAGTGAGCAGATACCAGGCAGCAACAAGCAGTTACCAGGCAGCAGCAAGCAGTTACCAGGCAGCAGTGAGCAGATACCAGGCAGCAACAAGCAGTTACCAGGCAGCAGCAAGCAGTTACCAGGCAGCAGTGAGCAGATACCAGGCAGCAACAAGCAGTTACCAGGCAGCAACAAGCAGTTACCAGGCAGCAACAAGCAGTTACCAGGCAGCAGCAAGCAGTTACCAGGCAGCAGCAAGCAGTTACCAGGCAGCAGCAAGCAGTTACCAGGCAGCAGTGAGCAGTTACCAGGCAGCAGTGAGCAGTTGTGAGAGTTTGAGAGCCATTTCACTGCCTATTCACAGTCCATGGAAAAGAGGCCTTACCCTAGCAAGTCTGACATTGCAAATCTGGCCTAATTGGATATTCATGAGGCAATGCTCATGCAAATGCATGCACAGACCAATACCACAAAGCAGTCACCCTGCTACATGCTACATTAGCACTATCCGGCTTAGTGCACACCAGAGCGGTTCGGCAGCGTTTTGCGATCCACTTGCGGCTGCGGATACGCTTGGGTAATGTATTTCAATGGGCTGGTGCACACCAGAGCGGGAGGCGTTTTGCTGAAACGCATACTCCCGAGGTCAGGCATTTTTTTTGATTTCGGATGCGTTTCTGCCTCAATGTTAAGTATAGGAAAAACGCAAACCGCTCTGAAAAACGGCAGTTCAGAGCGGTTTTGCAGGCGTTTTTGTTACAGAAGCTGTTCAGTAACAGCTTTACTGTAACAATATATGAAATCTACTACACCAAAAACGCTTTACAAAACCGCAAAATGCTAGGTGAAATGCTACAGAAAAATAAGAAAAAGCATTTCAAAATCTGCTAGCATTTTGCGGATCTGCTAGCAGTTTTTGGTGTGCTCCAGGCCTCCAGGAGCGCCACGGGGAGGATTCCCAATGCCCCCTTTTTATACAACTGGGGGGACCGCAGGGTCCCAGGCTCTCTCACTGCCTGGAAACCACAGCGGCACCCCGGAGGGGGAGGCTTGGTGGCGTTGACGACCCCCCCCAAGTTTGGCCAGCGCCGGGGAGAGCCGTCTGCACCCACCTCCTAATATTAAAAACAGGCACTTACCTTAACGTCCATTGCGTTCTGCTACATGCGCATTAATTTGGGGGCACCACATGAGAAAGGAGAGAAGCATGGGTCACCCCGAGCTTTAGAGCTCAGGGCTGGCTCACATACAGCACTCCAGAGGGGGGGGGGAGGACAGGCGCACTCACTCCAGGGTTCACACCACCGGAGCAAGCCATCCACCACCTGCCTCCAAAGGATACAAACTGCACAAAATGCTTTCCATGAGAAAATTAATGCGCATGTAGCAGAATCCAATGGACGTTAAGGTAAGTGGCTGTTTTTAATATTAGGAGGTGGGTGCGGACGGCTCTCCCCAGCGCTGGCCACGCTTGGGGGGGGGCAGCTGCGCCACCCAGCCTCCCACTCCGGGGTGCCGCTGTGGTTCCCAGGCAGCGAGAGAGCACTTTGCAGTATTGGTTTTTTGACTCTGCATAGTTTGGCATGCGAAAGCAAATGCATATTTGCATGAGCATTGCCTCATGAATAGCCAATTAGACCGGATTTGCAAAGCCAGACTTGCTAGGGTTAAACTTGGTGTTTGAGCATGCATACATTTTCTCATGGAAAGCCTACTTCTTCTTGCTTCAAGGTTGAGGCACGTACTCTATTAGATAGATAGATGCGGCGTATGCTACGACGCGGGTTGGCTAGTATGTCATAATACAACATCTCTTCTGGTCCCCGCAGCGCAGCCAGCCAGCGCCCTGCTCTGCACTAATAGCTGAATTCCAGAGTTCCCCAATCCCTGCATCTCTCTCTCTCTCACTTCCTGATTTGTTATGAAAATCAGCATCTGTTGTCACCTCACCTGATGATCCATTGCTCTGTATGATGTACATACAAGTCATGTGAGAAATACCAGGGATTTACATTACAAAGCAGATAGAACTAAGTTTCGCTGAGTTTTAATGCAGGCATTCACAAACATCAGTGAGCTCTGCTAGTTTCTTCACCTCTTTTACTGCTGTGACACTGACCCCAGCAGTAGTTCATTACTTTATCTAACCCTAATTTATATCTGTTTCTCTTTTTTTTCTTTCTAGCTAGCAGTGATCTCTTCTCTGCTTTGGTTAACTTTTTCCTGACTAATTTTTTGTCCTTCAGCTCCTACCATCTATGAGAACTGCAGGAATAAAAATGTAGTTTGCTTCCCTTTCATTGCTAAACTGTCACCTGAGCTGTTACTACCTCTATGCTAGTGTGTATGGTTTGACATCCTTCTACTGTACTTTCTTGTAGTAGTAAAGCATTGTACCATCTTAGCCATCAGCAAAAGCAGAAAGTTTTGAAAAAAAAAAGAAGAAAAAGAGTAAGCTTTCTGCTAATAAGCCTTCTTCAGACTTTGTTCCTTTATACTGTCAATATGTTAGAGCACACCACCATATGTACATTCAAAAGAGGTGCATGGATTTTTCAGCAAACATAAATAAATGTCATTCAGATGCTTTAAAGTGGAGCTGAACTCTTGCACAGGACAGAAGGAAAACATAGAGAAATGCACCCTGTATGTATTTATAGAGCCTGTCTAATTCCCCCTCATCTGTGTCTAATCTGAAGTTGTAATTTGATCTCTCCCCTGTGTCATTGACACAACATCTATGGTCATTTGAAAGCTCAGGATGTTAACAATATGTCTGCTTCCATGAAAGCAGGAAGTAGACACACTGCAGATTTATTGCAGGATTTGTATCAGCTGTAACAAAGAAATGTTTTTCTTTAAAGGTTATGATGTTGCATATCTTTTAGAGCAGAGAGGAAGTTCTGAGTTCAGGTCCACTCTAATTACAACAGAACATCCAAAGTGGGTCTTGACAGGATGTTTGCTACTTACCTGTTCTCTGTTTTGGATGGGCTTCTCTCCATTGCACTGCCCTGTCCCCTGTTTGTGGCTCCGACTGCAGCCAGTCGCACATTGGACAAAGAAGCAGCGCATGCTCTGGCCACTCGCGTTCACTGTAGTTTCTCGCTCCTGCCCAGATGTGCACAGCAACCGAGGCCGGTACAGTGTTATGCATTTTTGACAAGTACTGGTCATACATCAGCGTCATTTCTCAAGTATACATGCCCAGAACACTATCGGCTGCTGTGCACATTCAGGCAGAAGCGCAAATTACAGGAATTATTTGTTGAATGGGGGGCAGGGCAGCACAACTGAAATGAGCCCATTCAAACCAGTGATCGCTAGTACAAATCCGGCCCTGGACACCACCATCGTTGGCCTTGTCACCAAGGATAACATCCAGGAGTACTGTCACTTCCATCTTGGACTGGTATGATGGCGCCACCGCCAGTGACAGGAACAAACTACAGAGGATTATCAGGGCGGCGGAGAGGATCATTGGTAGCCCCCTTCCCTCACTTTCCCTCCTTCACAACAAAAGACTGCGATCCAGGGCACTGAGGATTGCCAACGACCCTTCACACCCAGGCCACCGCTACTTCAGACTGCTTCCATTGGGTCGGAGGCTTCGGGCCATCCCCACAAAGACCACAAGAAACTCTTTCTTCCCCTGTGCTGTCAGCCTCCTTAAAGGAGTTATCAGCTAAAATAAGATTAAAATTAGCTTTACTCACCTGGGGCTTTCTCCAGCCCCTAACAGCCGACTGTCCCACGCCGACCACTCCGCTCCCCGCCGCCGCCCCGGTCTCCGCACTCGGTGCGGAAGCAGAACTACTGCGCCTGCGCAGTATGCCTCATACAACAAGGGCTTGATTGACAGCGGCGGTTCGAGCAGGCGCAGTGCGGACGACCTCGGGGTCAGCTTCCGCACCGAGTACGGAGACCGGGACGGCGGCGGGGAGTGGTTGGCGTGGGACAGTCAGCTGCTAGGGGCTGGAGAAAACCCCAGGTGAGTAGAGCTCATTTTTCTTATTTTACCTGATAACTCCTTTAATTCCCTCCACATACTTTCATCTGTGCAATCCTCAATAAGCTGCGACCCGGGCTCTGTCACTGGTTTAAATGGCCATACAGTCAACAGGCCCACAAGACTACTATTGGTCACCTTATGACACTTTTAGGACTTTGGAACTTCATAATAATGTAATGTGTAATGCGATTAAGTATGATGTATGATGTAAACTGATGCTACTGTTGCTGCTATCTATACTTATCTTCTAGATGTCTTCTTCTTGAGCTATATGTACTGTGCAAAAAACAATTCCAGGGATGAATCAGTCATGCTTGGCAAAATAAAGGATTCTGATCACATGTTGTACCAATCCTATTTAGAACTTGCCTGTGTTCTTTTTTTATTTGTTTCATAGCAACAGTTAAAAATAAGTTTTATCTGTGCAGTCAAAGCAGTTGGAAATGCAGCCAGCTTTACTGAAAACAAATTAGAAGCTAGGAGAGAAGAGAGGAGGAGGGGAGAGTCCTCTATTGTGGCCAGTCACATGGCTAATTAATATGCACTGCACTGCAGTGTTTACTTCCTGGAGCGGCCGCTTATTGGCTGGCGGGACCACATGATGCGGAGTGTTCCGATCACGTGGTTTCCACAGTCTTTTGCCGCATGTGACGTTTTCGTCCGGTAGAATGCGTCAAAAAGTACGCATCACGGACGCATCAAGAGATGCATAACTCTATATAACGTCCAACTTCAAAGCTCACATGCGTTGCGTTATTCACGTTATGCGACCTTAACGTCTCATCTAACGCAACGTCTTAGTGGGAAAGAGCCCTTATGCTGGGCATACACGGTCAGATAATTCTTATCAATTGAGCCGCTGATGGCTCGATTGATAAGATCCAACCTGTCCGATACCCCGCCGGATCGATACTGAGCTCGATACCGGCGGGGAGAACAATGGGAAGAAACGAGCGGCTGATTAGCAGCACCCGCGGGGGCGAGCGGAAATCGATCCGCGCGGACAAGCGGTGACGCGCCGGCATCGAGCCGCTGGCTCGATACCAGTGCAAAAACTAACGTGTATGCCCAGCATTAAACCCAGAATAAGAGCAGTGGATATTGCTAGTACAATTGATAGTATTGTACTGCGTTAGCCATCAGTAAAAGCAGGAACTTTTGAATCAGGATGATACCATTTATTGCTTTAATCAGCCAATAAATAGCATTATCCTAATTTAAAACGTCATACTTAAAATAAGAATCAATTGCCCATATGCAATTAACTTTTTCTCCCAAGTTTTCTCCTATGTTATATTTTCAAACTTTTCAATTTATGCTCTTTAAATCACCAGCAAGCAAGAAAATACTTAAAATTGTTTTGATAGTACTTTTCCACCTACTTTGTGGTACATAGTCAATTGCAAAGTGCTAAAAAGTTATACTATATAGAAGATTAAAAAAAAGTATCTCTTATAAAAAAAACTCAGGAGAAACAGTTATTTGCATATGGGCCAAGGACTCCAGAGCAGTTCTATTTAGTATAAGTTCTACAAATAAAGTTACTGTATTTATGGCAAAAGATTCTTTTCACTTCAGGTTTGCTTTAAACGCACAGGGAAGTTTTTTATAGTGTGAACAGACCCCAAGGAAAGGTTTAATTAGCTTTCTATTTTGACTATTTGTTTTGTTGTTCCCCCCCCCCCCCTTTGTACTCACAGGCACTTATACTTGGGAATTGACTTGAGTTCAACATTCTGTAATCTGCTACTGAGCAGAAAGAGGTGAGAAGTGTATCAGTGACACATTCTTTCTGGTGCCTTTTAGAAGATGATGCAATAAGGAATTGCAGTGACTGCTGAAAAATATATATATATGTGATATAAGAGAACGGCGTACAGCATGTGCCCCCTAGGTATCCAATCAATGCAGAACATTAATTTGCAATCAGACCATCATAAAATAATTAAGGTGGCCACACACCATACAATTAAAAGATACAATTTTTCACCAATTCAATAATTTAGATCGATTTTTCAGACAAAATAAGAGCTTTTATTTGTTTATGATCGTTAAATCCGATTGATTTCCATTTTTTTTTTTCAATTTTTGTAGATTGGACCTGTTGGAAATTTCACAGCAACTTTATCAAGAATTGTATGATGTGTGATGGATTGTCAATTACTTGATGTACAGTTCCAATCAATTTTTTTTTTTTTGCGCTTTCAATTATTTTATTTATGTTTGGGGAAAATGTGAACATAGGTGTGTGGTACGTTGGTCAGAGTTTTGAATTGTTACAATCAGTCAGAAAAATGTAAACATTGTATGGTGTGTGGCCACCTTTAGGGTTGTTTTTCACTGTGCCTTGCAATTGTATTGTGATGCAATATCATGTATACCTATTCCACACTCTTCCAACATGGTTTTCCTACAGTCTGATATACAATGGGATGCGAAAGTTTGGGCTACCTTGTTAATCGTCATGATTTTCCTGTATAAATCGTTGGTTGTTACGATAAAAAATGTCAGTTAAATATATCATATAGGAGACACACACAGTGATATATAAGAAGTGAAATGAAGTTTATTGGATTTACAGAAAGTGCGCAATAATTGTTTAATTAGACAGGTGTATAAATTTGGGCACTGTTGTCCTTTCATTGATTCCAAAACCTTTAGAACTAATTATTGGAACTCAAATTGGCTTGGTAAGCTCATTGACCCCTGACCTACATACACAAGTGAATCCTATTATGAGAAAGAGTATTTAAAGAGAAACTCCGACCAAGAATTGAACTTCATCCCAATCAGTAGCTGATACCCCCTTTTACATGAGAAATCTATTCCTTTTCACAAACAGACCATAAGGGGCTTCTGTATGACTGATATTGTGGTGAAACCCCTCCCACAAGAAACTCTGAGTACGTACTCCTGGCAGTTTCCTGTCTGTGAACTTTGCTGCATTGTGGGAAATAGCTGTTTACAGCTGTTTCCAACTGCCAAAAAAACATGCAGCAGCTACATCACCTGCCAACAGCAAAAATGTCACCATGTAATGTATGTCAGAATGTAAATCAGGGATTTAAAAGATTTTACAATGGGCAAACACTGACTAAATCATTTATACATAATTGTAAAAATGAAGCACTTTTTTTATTACAATATTTTCACTGGAGTTCCTCTTTAACCTCCTTGCCGGTTATCCCGTGCTCAGCTCGGGGTAACCTGCGCAGGAGGATTTCTCAGGCCCCGCTGGGCCGATTTGCATAATTTTTTTTATTGCATGCAGCTAGCACTTTGCTAGCTGCGTGCATATTACGCTCGCCGCCGATTCGCCGCTACCCGCCGTGCCGCCCCCCCCCCTCCAGACCCCTTGCGCAGCCTGACCAATCAGTGCCAGGCAGCGCTGAGGGGTCGATCGGGATTCCCTCTGACGTCCATGACGTCAGTGACATCATCCCGCCCCGTCGCTATGGTGACCGGGGAAGCCCAGCAGGAAATCCTGTTCTGAACGGGATTTCCTGCTTACTCTGATCGCCGGAGGCGATCGGAGTGGGTGGGGGGATTTGCCGCTGCTCAGCGGCTATCATGTAGCGAGCCCTGGGCTCGCTACATGATTTAAAAAACAAAACAAAAAAAAGTGCTGCGCTGCCCCCTTGCCGCAGGAATTGGACCGGCAAGGGGGTTAAGGGGGTCATTTGTAAGTTTTCCCACCTCTTTTCATTTTCTCTGAAGAGTAGCAACATGGGGGTCTCAAAACAACTCTCAAATGACCTGAAGACAAAGATTGTTCAGCATCATGATTTAGGGGAATGATTCAGAAAGCTGTCTTAGAGATTTCAGCTGTCTGTGTTCACAGTTAGGAACATATTGAGGAAATGATAAATAGGAGACACCGAGAGCCCAATATAGTGTAGTATGTATTGGAAACCGTGGATAAATGTAAGTGTGAGATGAATATACTCACAAACATGGGTTACCTCTTAGGCAACCACTGTAGATGCAGGTGAGGAGATTAGACCTGTCCTCACTCAGGATTAAGATGTCGCTCTCTGTAGATCAGGAAAGTAGGGGTAGGTTACCCCTCCACCAGGGGTGGACACAGTATTATCGTAAGAGAACAGAGGCGCCAGCAGGATAAAAGGAAATAAAAATTTTAAAATTTGCTGGGAGGCAGTGGTGGACTTACCTCCGGAAAGCAGACTCAAAATACTGTCTGAATTAAACAAATAAATTTATTATTGGTACCCCAAAAGATGCAACGCGTTTCGCAGGCACAGCCCGATTCATCAGGCAATAAGATAGGGGACAAACAGTAGCTCGTCAGTAGCACGAATGGCACCTCTGTACCAATAATAAATTTATTTGTTTAATTCAGACAGTATTTTGAGTCTGCTTTCCGGAGGTAAGTCCACCACTGCCTCCCAACAAATTTTAAAATTTTTATTTCCTTTTATCCTGCTGGCGCCTCTGTTCTCTTACGATAATATTGAGGAAATGAAAGACCACAGGCTCAGTTCAAGTTAAGGCTCAAAGTGGCAGACCAAGAAAAATCTCGGATAGACAGAAGTGATGAATGGTGAGAACAGTCAGAGTCAACCCACAGACCAGCACCAAAGACCTACAACATCATCTTGCTGCAGATGGAGTCACTGTGCATCGTTCAACCATTCAGCACACTTTACACAAGGAGATGCTGTATGTGAGAGTGATGCAGAGGAAACCTTTTCTCCGCCCACAGCACAAACAGAGCCGCTTGAGGTATGCTAAAGCATATTTGGACAAGCCAACTTCATTTTGAAATAAGGTGCTGTGGACTAATTAAACTACAATTGAGTTATTTGGGCATAACAAGGGGCGTTATGCATGGAGGACACAGCATTCCAAGAAAAACACCCTACAGCTACCTACAGTCAAATATGGTGGTAGTTCCATCATGCTGTGGGGCTGTGTGGCCAGTGCAGGGACTGGGAATCTTGTCAAAGTTGAGGGATGCATGGATTCCACTCAGTATCAGCAGATTCTGAGGACTAATGTCCAGGAATCAGTGACAGAGCTGAAGCTGTGCCGGGGCTGGATTTTTCAACAAGACAACGACCCTAAACACTGCTCAAAATCCACTAAGGCATTCATGCAGAGGAACAAGTACAACATTCTGGAATGGCCATCTCAGTCCCAGACCTGAATATAATTGAAAATCTGTGGTGTGAGTTAATGAGAGCTGTCCATGCTTGGAAGCCATCAAACCTGAATGAACTAAAGGTGTTTTGTAAAGAGGAATGGTCCAAAATACTTTCAACCGGAATCCAGACTCTCATTGGAACCTACAGGAAGCGTTTAGAGGCTGTAATTTCTGCAAAAGGCGGATCTACTAAATATTGATTTCATTTCTTTTTTGTGGTGCCCAAATTTATGCACCTACCTAATTTTGTTTAACCACTTAATGACAAGCTGACTTATAAAAACGTCCTGCTAGAGCCTCTTAATGGCTCCAGGATGTTTTTATAAGTCAGACAGTGCTGCTTCCACTGCGCACGTGCACGTGCGTGTCCCCGCTCGTGCATGTGCATTCCCGTGCACGTGAAAATAGTGGAAAAACAACCCATCAAAGAAAAAATACACCTTTATTTCCAAATACTATATTGTCACCATACTTTGTACTAGGGACATAATTAAAATCTTGTGATAAGCAGAACAAATAGACAGATAAAATGTGTGAGTTTTATGCACAGTAGCAGTGTTTATATTAAAACTATAGGGGATCAAATTGGAGACATAGTGTATTTTTTCATTTTTTCCTTGTTTTTCCCTTTAAAATGCATAGAAAATAAAGTAATTACTGAAAACAAATATTAACCCCAAAAAGCCCAATTGGTGGTGAAAAAAACAAGATATAGATAATTTCATTGTGATTAGTAATGATTAAGCTAATGGCAAATCAAAGGGATGAGCACGTAAAGGTGAAAATCGCTCTTGTCCGTTAGGGTAAAACACGCTTTGGGGTGAGGTGGTTAAACAATTATTGCACACACACTTTCTGTAAATCCCAATAAACTTAATTTCACTTCTCAACTATCACTGTGTGTGTCTCCTAGACTCCTATATGATATATTTAACTAACATTTTTTTATCGTAACAACCAACGATTTATACAGGAAAATCATGACGATTAACAAGGTTGCCCAAACTTTCGCATCCCACTGTAAGGCATGATTGCAATTTGTGATGCTATAGAAAAATAGAGAAGGAAAAAAAATAGAATTTCTGGACTACAAAAAAAAAATCACAATGCACTCTGATTTCTATGCAATTTTCCTGCGCTTCTATATTTTCTACGCAACTGGGCAAAAATGCAGCAAGATGGATGTTTGTGAAATGTCCCCACGCAATTTCCAACACATATGTCCCTCCACACACACTCCGCTTTGCCAATAAGATGAATTTGGTCATTCCCAGGATCCACTTAAAAACATTTGGTGCTCAGGACTGTTCCTATGTAGCCCCTACGTTATGGAACTAACTTCCACAATCAGTGGATCAGAGGCTCCTTCTCTAGACAGCTTTTTTTATAGCACTTTTCTCCCTGGGGACTCAAAGCGCTGTGACCTTGCGTTATGCAGTCTCAAATGCTTTTCTTAAAGCTGTCAGTTGCGCCGGCCATGTTACATTCAGTCTTCAGCTGAATGCGGCACATAGGGAATGCTGCACATAGTGAAAGCGTTAGTTAGGCCTGTTTTGTTGTTCCTACCTTACTGACTTGCTTTTAAAGCACCCCAAAAAGCCCTTCTGAGGGCTACTGTATCCTTCTGCTGTTTTTTTTTTGTCCACTCCACAGCACACACTGACACTTAGGGCCTGTTTCCACGCAGATTGGATGCAGATTGGATGCAGAATGGAGGCAGAAAAACTGACTCCAATGAATGCCTATGGGGAATTCTGCATCTGAAAAATTGCGTTTAGTGGAAACAGGCCCATAGGCATTTATTGGAGTCAGTTTTTCTGCTTCCATTCTGCATCCAATCTGCGTGTAGTGGAAACAGGCCCTAAGAGCTGTGCCCAGTACTACAGCTTACTGCTATTGTGCGCCACATTAGATACAAGCACAGTACTACTCCAGTGCCTTATTTTTCACTGTATTGTGTTTGAACTGTTGCATATCTTTGTTTGTGACACTCCACAGAGCCCACTAGCATTCACTCAGAGCTGTGCCCACTAGTCTAGTGTTGGACGAACACCTGGATGTTCGGGTTCGCGAACGTTCGCCGAACATGGCCGCGATGTTCGGGTGTTCGCGCCGAACTCCGAACATAATGGAAGTCAATGGGGACCCGAACTTTCGTGCTTTGTAAAGCTTCCTTACATGCTACATACCCCAATTTTGCAGGGCATGTGCACCTTGGGAGTGGGTACAAGAGGAAAAAAAATATTTGAAAAAGAGTTTATAGTTTTTGAGAAAATTGATTGTAAAGTTTTAAAGGAAAAAATGTCTTTTAAATGCGGAAAATGTCATTTTTCTTTGCCCAGGTAACATGCTTTTTGTCGCCATGCAGTCATAAATGTAATACAGATAAGAGGTTCCAGGAAAAGGGACCAGTAACGCTAACCCAGCAGCAGCACACGTGATGGAACAGGAGGAGGGCGGCGCAGGAGGAGAAGGCCACGCTTTGAGACACAACAACCCAGGCCTTGCATGAGGACAAGAAGCGTGCGGATAGCAATGCATTTTGTCGCCATGCAGTCATAAATGTAATACAGATAAGAGGTTCCGTAAAAAGGGACCGGCAATGCTAACCCAGCAGCAGCACACGTGATGGAACAGGAGGAGGCGCAGGAGGAGAAGGCCACGCTTTCAGGCGCAACCCAGGCCTTGCATGAGGACAAGAAGCGTGCGGATAGCAATGCATTTTGTCGCCATGCAGTCATAAATGTAATACAGATGAGAGGTTCAATAAACAGGGACCGGAAACGCTAACCCATCACAGATGTTCATTGTTCATGTTACTTGGTTGGGGTCCGGGAGTGTTGCGTAGTCGTTTCCAATCTAGGATTGATTCATTTTAATTTGAGTCAGACGGTCTGCATTTTCTGTGGAGAGGCAGATACGCCGATCTGTGACGATGCCTCCGACAGCACTGAAACAGCGTTCCGACATAACGCTGACTGCCGGGCAAGCCAGCACCTCTATTGCGTACATTGCCAGTTCGTGCCAGGTGTCTAGCTTCGATACCCAATAGTTGAAGGGTGCAGATGGATTGTTCAACACAGCTACGCCATCTGACATGTAGTCCTTGACCATCTTCTCCAGGCGATCGGTGTTGGAGGTGGATCTGCACGCTTGCTGTTCTGTGGGCTGCTGCATGGGTGTCAGAAAATTTTCCCACTCCAAGGACACTGCCAATACCATTCCCTTTTGGGCACTAGCTGCGGCTTGTGTTGTTTGCTGCCCTCCTGGTCGTCCTGGGTTTGCGGAAGACAGTATGTCGGCGTACAACTGGCTAGAGGAGGGGGAGGATGTCAATCTCCTCTCTAAAGTCTCCACAAGGGCCTGCTGGTATTCTTCCATTTTGACCTGTCTGACTCTTTCTTCAAGCAGTTTTGGAACATTGTGTTTGTACCGTGGATCCAGAAGGGTATAAACCCAGTAATTGGTGTTGTCCAGAATGCGCACAATGCGTGGGTCGCGTTCAATGCAGTCTAGCGTGAATTGAGCCATGTGTGCCAGAGTCCTGCCAGAATCCTCATCATCCTCTTGTGAGCGTTGTGATAGTTGTGATGCATCATAGTCGTCACCTTCTTCCTGGTCTGCTTCTGCTGACCATTCGCGCTGAATTGTGGAAGTCCAACGTGCACCGCTCTGGCCCTCGTCAGTGGTGGCATGAAATTCCTGCTCCAACTCCAGCTGTTCCTCCTCCTCTTCTTCGTCATAGCTGCTGGGGCCAGCGTTTCCTAAAGCAGATGGCCTGATGTTGGTATCATCACGCTGATCGTTTTCTCCTTCAGATTCCCCCAGTTGCATCATGACAGCTGTTTCCTTGATTTTCAACATTGACTTCTTCAGTAAACACAGCAGTGGTATGGTAATGCTGACTGAAGAGTTGTCACTGCTCACAAGCAACGTGGATTGCTCAAAATTTTGGAGGACTTGGCAGAGGTCCAACATGTTGGCCCAATCGGATCCACAGAAGCTTGGCAGCTGTCCGGATGCGCCTCGGTACTGCGCCGCCATGTACTGGACCACTGCACTCTTCTGCTCGCAAAAGCGGGCTAGCATGTGCAGCGTAGAATTCCAGCGCGTAGGGACATCACACAGCAAGCAATGGTGGGGGAGATTGAAGCGCTCCTGCATCTTGGCGAGTGCCCCCGAAGCAGTACTGGAATTTCTACAATGTTTGGCCACTCGTCGCACCTTCAACAGAAGATCGGCCATGCCTGGGTATGTCCTCAGGAACCGCTGAACTACTAGGTTCATCACGTGCGCCAGGCAAGGGATGTGTGTCAGCTTAGCCAACCTTAAAGCGAGAATGAGATTACTCCCATTATCACACACAACCATGCCCGGTTTCAGGTCCAGCGGTGCCAGCCACAAATCCGTCTGTTCCTTTATTCCCCTCCAAATTTCCTCCCCTGTGTGCTGCTTATCCCCAAGGCAGATCAGCTTCAGCAACGCTTGCTGACGCATGCCAACAGCTGTGCTGCACTGCTTCCACGATCCTACTGCTGCTGGGTTAGCGTTTCCGGATGAGGTACAGCTTTGAGATGCGTTGGAGGAGAAGGAGTCAGAGAGGTAGGTGCTGCTGTTGTTATCCAGTGGGAGGGACGGCGGTGCAGCTGTTTGCGGCGTGGGCAACACCCGCGCCGTAGCAGGTGAGGAATCGCTGCCAGGCTCCACAAGGTTCACCCAGTGCGCGGTAAGGGAGATGTATCGACCCTGGCCGAACGCACTCGTCCAGGTGTCAGTGGTGAGGTGAACCTTGCAGGCAACGGCATTCTTCAAGCTTCGGGTTATTTTGCTGACCACGTGCTCATGCAACTCAGGCACTGCAGAGCGCGCAAAGTGGTAGCGGCTGGGAACCACGTAACGTGGGATGGCCACTGACATCATGCCCTTGAAGCTGTTTGTCTCCACCACTCGATATGGCAGCATTTCGCAGGCCAGAAGCTTGGCTATGCTGGCTGTTAGTGCCACGGCCCGGGGGTCATTTGCTGGCAATTTCCTCTTGCGCTCAAACATCTCCGAGACAGACAACTGAACTGTAGGGCTGCACACTGAAGGGCTGTTGGTTGTTGTGTTTGATGAAGACTGGGAGACCTCAAGAGCACTATTCCGGAAAGTGACAGTGTCAGCGTCGTCTGATGTTTGTGAATGTTGTTGTGAACCACGCAATGGCTGGGCTACTGCTGCTGCTGAGGAGGGTCTGGTGGTGAGTCTGGTGACCCCAAGGGAGGCAGTGTTGCTGGTACCCTGTCCTGCCGCGTTTGCCCACAGAGTGGGATGTTTGGATGCCATGTGGCGGGTCATGCTGGTGGTGGAGAGGTTGTTAATATTTTTCCCCCTGCTCAGGTGGGTCTTGCACACCTTGCAAATCACCATGGTACCATCCTCACTGCAGTCTTCAAAGAAAGGCCAGACTTTGGAGCACCTGCCTTGCTGGCGATTTCTGTTTGCGCCTCTTTTGCGTCTCACTTGAACTTCCACGCTTGTGGTGCCTGAAATTTCGCGCCGCCTACCTTGTGGCACAAGGCGAACTCGTGCAGCAGTGGGTTCTTCAACAGACTCATCTGTGCTGCTACGACGGCGATGTTCTCCTTCACATACAAAATCTGGTTCTGTGTCCACATTGTCCAAACCCTCCTCTTCCATCTCCTCAAACTCGTCATATGTGATTGTGGGCCGCCGCCGTGGAGTAGAGCTCCCCAGAACAACCTCTGCGCAGCTCACTCCAACGTCGTCTTTCAGATCTTCTCGGCCGACCTCCTGCAATTGAAACCCCTCCTGCCCAACTTGCTCTGGGATTTGGGTTTCAAAGTCCTCGGACTCGCCTTGCATTTCAGTGCGCGGTGCATTTCCCACAGTAAATGGTTGTGAATCCGGGCACAACATTTCTGGCTGTTCCATTGACCTTTGAAAGGTGGAAGTTTGTTGGGCTGGGAATAGCTCCTGCGAATACCCCATTGTGTCCTGAGGAAATTCTTCGGACTGGTTATTTGGCAGTTGTGCACGTGGTGTCGCTGCCGGTTGTGTCAGCTTTGTGCCCACTGGCTCCTTGTAAATGGCTGAGGACTCGGACCTCGTGCGTGATGTGCTGGTGCTGCTTAACCCACTGCTGGACGCTTGAGAGGTCATCCAATTAAATTATCTGGTCCGGGCGGTATTGAGTGGGTTTTCTTCGGTGCTCCACTGTGGCCTGTAGGTGAACCATCAGGGGAAACACCTCTTCCCTTGCCCCTCCCTCTTTCACAGTATTTCTTCTTCATTTCACTTATCCTTAAAGTACACGCTGACTGGCAGCTACTGCAGTGGCAGTACAGAAATGCTATATAGTGGTGGGTGAGCGGTGTACTACTATTCCCAGCAGCGCTGTATAGCACAATGCTATACAGTGGTGGGTGAGCGGTGTACTACTATTCCCAGCAGCGACACAGAGCACAATGCTATACAGTGGTGGGTGAGCGGTGTACTACTGTTCCCAGCAGCGACACAGAGCACAATGCTATACAGTGGTGAGTGAGCGGTGTACTACTATTCCCAGCAGCGACACAGAGCACAATGCTATTCAGTGGTGGGTGAGCGGTGTACTACTATTCCCAGCAGCGACACAGAGCACAATGCTATACAGTGGTGGGTGAGCGGTGTACTACTATTCCCAGCAGCAACACAGAGCACAATGCTATACAGTGGTGGGTGAGCGGTGTACTACTATTCCCAGCAGCGACACAGAGCACAATGCTATACAGTGGTGGGTGAGCGGTGTACTACTGTTCCCAGCAGCGGCACAGAGCACAATGCTATACAGTGGTGGGTGAGCGGTGTACTACTGTTCCCAGCAGCGACACAGAGCACAATGCTATACAGTGGTGGGTGAGCGGTGTACTACTATTCCCGGCAGTGACACAGAGCACAATGCTATACAGTGGTGGGTGAGCGGTGTACTACTATTCCCAGCAGCGACACAGAGCACAATGCTATACAGTGGTGGGTGAGCGGTGTACTACTGTTCCCAGCAGCGACACAGAGCACAATGCTATACAGTGGTGGGTGAGCGGTGTACTACTATTCCCAGCAGCGACACAGAGCACAATGCTATACAGTGGTGGGTGAGGGGTGTACTACTATTCCCAGCAGCGACACAGAGCACAATGCTATACAGTGGTGGGTGAGCGGTGTACTACTATTCCCAGCAGCGACACAGAGCACAATGCTATACAGTGGTGGGTGAGCGGTGTACTACTGTTCCCAGCAGCGACACAGAGCACAATGCTATACAGTGGTGGGTGTGCGGTGTACTACTGTTCCCAGCAGCGACACAGAGCACAATGCTATACAGTGGTGGGTGAGCGGTGTACTACTATTCCCAGCAGCGACACAGAGCACAATGCTATACAGTGGTGGGTGAGCGGTGTACTACTATTCCCAGCAGCGACACAGAGCACAATGCTATACAGTGGTGGGTGAGCGGTGTACTACTGTTCCCAGCAGCGACACAGAGCACAATGCTATACAGTGGTGGGTGAGCGGTGTACTACTATTCCCAGCAGCAACACAGAGCACAATGCTATACAGTGGTGGGTGAGCGGTGTACTACTATTCCCAGCAGCGACACAGAGCACAATGCTATACAGTGGTGGTTGAGCGGTGTACTACTATTCCCAGCAGCGACACAGAGCACAATGCTATACAGTGGTGGGTGAGTGGTGTACTACTGTCTCCAGCAGCGACACAGAGCACAATGCTATACAGTGGTGGGTGAGCGGTGTACTACTATTCCCAGCAGCGACACAGAGCACAATGCTATACAGTGGTGGGTGAGCGGTGTACTACTATTCCCAGCAGCGACACAGAGCACAATGCCATACAGTGGTGGGTGAGCGGTGTACTACTATTCCCAGCAGCGACACAGAGCACAATGCTATACAGTGGTGGGTGAGCGGTGTACTACTGTTCCCAGCAGCGACACAGAGCACAATGCTATACAGTGGTGGGTGAGCGGTGTACTACTATTCCCAGCAGCGACACAGAGCACAATGCTATACAGTGGCGGGTGAGCGGTGTACTACTGTTCCCAGCAGAGACACAGAGTGGCAGTAAACACAATGCTATACAGTGGTGGGTGAGCGGTGTACACAGAGTGGCAGTAAACACAATGCTATATAGTGTGGGTGAGCGGTGTACTACTGTACCCAGCAGCGACACAATGACTGGGGGGACCCTGGCTAGCCTGGCTGGAGAGAGAACTACCCTGCCTGCCTACCCAAAGCTAAACCCACAGACAAATGGCGGAGAAATGACGTGGATCGGGTATTTATTTACCCGAACCACGTGACCCGTTCGGCCAATCAGAGCGCGTTCGGGTCCGAACCATGTGACCCGTTCGGCCAATCACAGTGCTAGCCGAACGTTCGGGGAACGTTCGGCCATGCGCTCTTAGTTCGGCCATATGGCCGAACGGTTTGGCCGAACACCATAAGGTGTTCGGTCGAACTCGAACATCACCCGAACAGGGTGATTTTCTGCAGAACCCGAACAGTGGCGAACATTGTTCGCCCAACACTACCCACTACTACTACTATAACTGTATGCACATTAGATACAAGCACAGTACTACTCCAGTGCCATATTTTTCACTGTATTGTGTTTAAACTATTGCATATCTCTGTGTCTGATACTCCACAGAGCCCACTGGCACTCACTCAGAGCTGTGCCCACTACGACTGCTATAATTGTGTGAGACATTAGACACAAGCACAGTACCACTCTAGTATTGTTCTAGAACTATTGCATTTCTCTGTGTGTGATACTACACAGCCCACTGACACCCAGAGCTGTGTACACTACTGCTATTGTTGTTACCACATTAAGTTGCAGGCACAGTACCACTTCAGTGCATTCTTTTTCACTTGTTACCCCAAATAAAAAAAATTACAAGCAGAGGCAGTGGCAGGCCACTCCGCAGGGGTCCTTGAGGTTGTGCTGCTGTGATTTATTGCGGCCCTAGAAGAATGCCCAGTGTTTAGAGGGCATGTACCATCAACACCAAAATTCAGAGGACGTAGTTGACTGGCTTACACAACACACCCCATCTTCTAAAGCTTCCGCTCGGAACCTTGATGCACCATCCTCCTCCTGCTCTGATTCGGGCACCACCCAACAACTTAACACTCCCCGGCAGCCAAAACCACAACTAGTACCACAGCCACTCCACTTGATATGTCAGAGGAGTTATTCACACATGTGTGTGATGAATTTAGTGAGGCACAAACATTATTGGCAGAAGATGAAGTAGATAAGGATGTTACACCACCTGATATGTCTCAGTCAGGCGTCGGTACACACATGCTCGTAAGGTGTGAGGATGATGTTGATGATATAGTACCCGTTGTTGATGTCTTTTTGGAGGTGTCTGATACAAGTGAAGCAGTTGATGATGATGACGATGTGTCCATGGATGTCACATGGGTGCCCGCAAAAAGAGATGAAGAACGGGGACAGTTCAGATGGGGAGACAAAGAGGAGGAGGAGACGAGTTGTTGTGACTAGCAGGGGGAGATCATCAAAAGGAGCTAGTGGCACTGCCACACAACATGTATTGGCACCTGGTGTCAGCCAGCCAACAAGCCCACATACGTCTGCTCTTACTACCTGTAACGATCGGTGTAGCAACACAGACGTCTGATTATGTGTGATCTGCAGAATCACCAATAATACAGACGCTATACCTGATTATGTGGTGATCTGCAGTATCACCAATAATACACGTATAGCTGGCAAGATACAAGGTATGTGTAGTGCTTGGTGCAACAATAGACTTGGCCTTACCAGAGGAGCTGGTAGGCACTAAGAGCTCAGTAACAATAAGATTAGCAAGACCTCACCAGAGGAGCTGGTGGGGACTTATAAGAACACAGTAATGATAAGTTAGCAAGACCTCACCAGAGGAGCTGGTGGGTACTTATTAGAACACAGTAACGATAAGTTTGCAAGACCTCACCAGAGGAGCTGGTGGGTACTTATTAGAACACAGTAACTGATTGGTTTAGCTGAGCCTCACCAGAGGAGCTGGTGGGCGCTATTAGAATACAGTAACTGATTAGTTTAGCTGAGCCTCACCGAAGGAGCTGGTGGGCACTATTGGAATACAGTAACTGATTAGTTAAGCTGAGCCTCACCAGAGGAGCTGGTGGGCACTAATAGAAAACCTCACCAGTGGCGAGGGCCCACTGGTGAGTCGGAGCATCAGACAGGCTAGGTTCGGCAACTAAGAGGCAGATACAGTACAGAGTCAGAAGGCAAAAGAGTAGTAGGTAATCAGGCAGGGATTCGGCAACTAGGTCAGATGGGCAGAAGTACAAAGACGAATAGCAATTAGCAGAGTCAAAGGTTAGCCAGAGTCATACATAGAATATCAATAATATACAGTAAACAATCTCCTAGTCTTGTGTGAAATCCCTGGTTTTCTCCCAGATCAAAGCACACCGGATACTAGTCTAAGGTCTGAGCGCTAGCACATAAGTATTCGCAACCACAGACAAGTTGCGAGTGAGCAAAGACGGCTTAAGAAGCAGAGGACACCTCCAAGCCGCGCCCACTCCAATCAGCCAATCTTGAGCGGCGAACGTCCGCTCTGACGCCAGCCGACCAGCGGGTCAGCTGAGGCGCCTCCTCCCAGCATAAAGGTCCCGTCTACAGAAACCTTATGTGCAAATAATAATTCCGTCCTCGGCGTGACAGACGCTGAGGGAACGGAATAAGACTCTGAATAGGGAACCGAAGCGGCTGCGGAGACACCCTGCATGCCCGCAGCCGCATATGCTACAGTACCCCCCCCCCCCCCTTGAGGCGTGGACTCCGGACACGGGCCACCAGGTCTGTCAGGATGCAACCTATGGAACTCCTCTCTGAGTTCTTCCGCATGCATACGATGACTAGGGACCCACAATCTCTCCTCAGGCCCATACCCCCTTCAATGAACCAGGTACTGTACAGAGTTGCGCACCAACCGGGAATCCAAAATTTGTTCTATCTCATATTCAGGCTCTCCATCAATCACCACAGGGGGGGGGGGGGGGAGAGGAATCCGCGTGCATAGCAGGTTTCAACAGGGACACATGAAATGTCTTAACACCCCTCCAAGTAGACAGAAGTGAAACAGCATATTGTTACGACTGGTATCAGCACACAGAGAGAATCTGATTGTTGATGATCTGCAGAATCATCAACAATACAGATGTATGCTTGATTATGGATGATCTGCAGAATCACCAATAATACAAGTATGACTAACCTCTGGACACCTAATGAGTAAAAGTGCTTGATGAACTGTAGGCTATCTCCCGAGGAGCAGGAGATGTAAACGGCTCGGCCAAGAGCCACCTGAGGGGCAGGTGGCCCTGGGCAGTGCAGAAACTATCTCCTTGATAGTGAGGACCTGGTAACCAGGGATAATGATATCAGATGGTAAACTGTACTGCAGCCAGAGGAAGAGACCACTGGCTGCTAACATGTATCAAACGCAGATAGAACAGAGGCGCCAAAAAGAGTAAAAACACTATTACTTAAAAACAGTAAAAAGAGGGAAGGTGAGGTGGACTTACCTCCCTCTAGCAGTGGACAACAAGACTCTGAGGTAGAGTAGAATGCATTTATTAAACAGTGTAACTCCTAAAGATGCAACGCGTTTCGCGGGCCACAGCACCGCTTCCTCAGGCTATACAGGAGTTCAAAAAAGCTGTATCCAATCCAAGTATTGAATGAGCGCCTCTGTGTGAGAGGCGCTCATTCAATCTCCTATCTCCTATCTGCTTGTTTCTTCTGAGTCATAAACGCCTTCTTAGGATTTCTCTGAACCAAGGCCCATATCTCTTTCAAAGTTCCCTGCCACTCCTCCAATGCTGGGAAAGGAGATGCCACCACAGGCAAAGAAGAGAACTTAGGAGATCTCCCCGTCACGACCTGGAAGGGAGAGAACCCTGAGGAAGAACTCTTCAAATTATTATGGGCAAACTCCGCAAATGGCAAGAACTTGGCCCACTCGGTCTGGGCGTCAGCCACATAACACCTCAGAAACTGTTCTAGGGACTGATTGACCCTTTCCGTTTGGCCATTCGTCTGTGGGTGGTAGCCGGAGGAAAACGATACGTTAATTCCCAGATGATTACAAAAAGGCCTCCAAAATTTGGAGACGAACTGGACTCCCCTATCTGACACCACATCTTCCGGAACACCATGCAAACGAAAGATGTGGTGAATGAAGAGCTCTGCCAGTTCTTGAGCAGAAGGGAGTTCCTCCAAAGGAATGAAATGGGCCATCTTACTAAACCTATCTATTACCACCCAAATGACAGTTTTTCCCTGAGACCTAGGGAGTTCCCCTACAAAGTCCATGGACAAGTGTGTCCATGGTTGCTCTGGTACAGGTAGTGACTGTAAGGTGCCTACGGGAGCTTGTCTGGAGGGTTTGCTCCTGGCACAAACAGAACAGCTCCCCACAAAGTCCTTACAGTCAGACACAATGGATAGCCACACCACACATCTGTCCAACAACTCTTGCGTGCGGGCAAATCCAGGGTGACCTGCAGTCTTATGGGAGTGAAACGTATGGAGGTAGACATCTCTAGGACCAAAAACTGTATTTGTTCTTTATGCAACACCCCCAACTGACACAATAACAACGGAGTCTGAGTAATGAGTAACTTCCCTTGCAATGGTGAATCGTCCATTGCAGTCACTATGATCTGACGTCCCACAGGCAGAAGGGGAAAACCAAACTTAATGGCGAAGTCATAAGCCATGACATTAACTACAGAACCCAAGTCTATAAAGGCCTGGGTGGAAAGGACTTGACCCTCCCAGGTAATAGAACACGGGAGAAGTACACGCTTATTTTTTAGAGGTAAGACTGGATCGCCTAGGGTAGTACCCCCAGCTACACCTAGGCGATGGAGTGTTCCGCCTTCTTGGGACAATTTGCTACAATATACCCCTTCTCTGCGCAATAGAGACAGAGTTTCTCGGTACGCCTCCTGTTCTTCTCAACCTCAGTGAGCTTAGCCTGTCCAATTTGCATCGGCTCATCAGGTGGAGGAGAAAAAAAAACAGGAGGAGAAAACACGCTAGAAACAGGTCTCCCTGCCGTTTTTCCCCGAGTCTGCTTCTGGTATTGCACTCGACGATCAATTTTTATTGTCAGGGAAATGGCCTCATCGATTGACTTAGGTTCAGGATAACTTAACATTAGATCAGCCACTGCATTCGATAAGCCTGACAAAAAGCAATCTAACAAAGCATACTGCCCCCATCTGGCTGTAACCGCCCACCTTCTAAACTCAGCGGCATAATTCTCAACTGAATTATGCCCTTGTCTGAGAGTCTTAAGTTTCCTCTCAGACATTGTAGCTAAATCCGGATCATCATATATAACTGCCATTGCTTTGAAGAAGTCCTGAACAGTGGCCAAAGCCTCATGCTCAACAGGGAGACTGTATGCCCAGGACTGTGAATCACCGGATAACAGAGTCTTTATCATGGTGACTCTCTGGCTCTCTGTGCCTGAAGATACCAGCCGTAACTCAAAATAAGAAAGGCATTGGTACTTAAAATTTCGAAAGTCTGAGCGATGCACTGACAATTTTTCTGGAGGGGGTATCCTAGGCTCAATAACAAGAGGGGAGGACACTTGTGCATTGGGATTTTTAAGACGATTAACTGTCTCAGCCAGTTGGTCAATCTGGGTCTGTTGTAAGTTGACCGTCTTGATGAGATCGTTAACGGATGTGGTCAACAGTTCAACCCGATTGCACAGTGTCTCCATAATTTTCTGGTCTGCGGTTCTGTAACGATCGGTGTAGCAACACAGACGTCTGATTATGTGTGATCTGCAGAATCACCAATAATACAGACGCTATACCTGATTATGTGGTGATCTGCAGTATCACCAATAATACACGTATAGCTGGCAAGATACAAGGTATGTGTAGTGCAACAATAGACTGGGCCTTACCAGAGGAGCTGGTAGGCACTAAGAGCTCAGTAACAATAAGATTAGCAAGACCTCACCAGAGGAGCTGGTGGGGACTTATAAGAACACAGTAACGATAAGTTAGCAAGACCTCACCAGAGGAGCTGGTGGGTACTTATTAGAACACAGTAACGATAAGTTTGCAAGACCTCACCAGAGGAGCTGGTGGGGACTTATTAGAACACAGTAACGATAAGTTTAGCAAGACCTCACCAGAGGAGCTGGTGTGTACTTATTAGGACACAGTAACAATAAGTTTAACAAGACCTCACCAGAGGAGCTGGTGGGTACTTATAGAATACAGTAACTGATTGGTTTAGCTGAGCCTCACCAGAGGAGCTGGTGGGCACTATTAGAATACCTCACCAGTGGCGAGGGCCCACTGGTGAGTCGGAGTGTCAGACAGGCTAGGTTCGGCAACTAAGAGGCAGATACAGTACAGAGTCAGAAGGCAAAAGAGTAGTAGGTAATCCGGCAGGGATTCGGTAACTAGATCAGATGGGCAGAAGTACAAAGACGAATAGCAATTAGCAGAGTCAGAGGTTAGCCAGAGTCATACACAGAATATCAATAATATACAGTAAACAATCTCCTAGTCTCGTGTGAAATCCCTCTTTTCCTCCCAGATCAAAGCACACCGGATACTAGTCTAAGGTCTGAGCGCTAGCACATAAGTATTCGCAACCGCAGACAAGTTGCGAGTGAGCAGAGACTGCTTAAGAAGCAGAGGACACCTCCAAGCCGCGCCCACTCCAATCAGCCAATCCTGAGCGGCGAACGTCCGCTCTGACGTTAGCTGACCAGCGGGTCAGCTGACGCGCCTCCTCCCAGCATAAAGGTCCCGTCTACGCGCACGGCCGCGCGATACAGAAACCTTATGTGCAAATGGCAATTCCGTCCTCGGCGTGCTAGACGCTGAGGGAATGGAAAAAGACTCTGAATAGGTCACTCATGACGTCACGCACATGCGCAGAAAGTGCCCGGCAACGGGAGCGCGTCGCTAGGACGCGCTCCGCCGGGCAGCGCAGACGTACTACTCCGGGTCATTGCGACCCGGAAGTAGTAAGAGGCATAGATAAATGACAGATTGGGCAGCCCGAACAGTTCGGCTAACACAGCCAAACTGTTCGCCCACCTCTAATGGTGACACCACCACGAATGGCAGGCAGGCATGCTGCCACCTCCTCAGTGGCGTAGCTAAGGAGCTGTGGGCCCCGGTGCAAGTTTTACATGGGGCCCCCCAAGCACTCTATACATAACAATTGATACGGCGTACCAAAACCTGCCAAGGACAACCACAGTGTTGGAGGTGCAAGAAGGGAATGGGGAACAGTGTGTTAATGATTACAAGTATTTAGAGCATCTATAGAAGTGATTATTACCAGCACAGGACCAATAGAGAGCTAATATTGTGCTTGAAGGAGAGCCCAATGGGGCCTCTCTGGCCCAAGGGCCCCGATGCGGTCGCTACCTCTGCACCCCCTATTGCTACGCCCCTGCACCTCCTCTTCTCCTCCTACTCCCCCTCCATCATCCTCTTCGCTATTGTCCTCGGCTGAGTCCTCCTCTGCTGCTGCTGTGCCCTTTTCTACAACTGCACACCCCCAGCTCCCTAGTGCCTATTCCACATCCCAGTACACGCACTAATACAAAAAAAATTCTAAATGACATTTTTTCTAAATAACATTTTTTTTTCTATAAATAACAATAAAAAAGTTTCTTAAATTAAATTAAATGCCCATGCTGGGTCATGCAGTTGAGCGCGCATGCAGCACCTGCACATCTAAGGGCCTTACAGTCCCGTTACCACTCAATCCCGCATGGCTGCATGATCGCGTAACTAGTTAGCATGGAGGAGTTCACAAATACACTTATAGGTTTTACACTGAGCCAGTCTGCTTGTTACCATCATGAAGTTCCATAAATAACCTCCCATCCTGGCCTCTGCTACACGCCAAACTGGTCCATTCAGTTGAGCGTGCATGCAGCACCCGCACATCTAAGGGCCTTACAGACCTGTTAGCGCTCAATCTCACGTGGCTGCATGGTTGCATAACTAGTTAACATGGTGAAGTTCACAAACAGTTTCCCCCACAAAAATTAGGCTGTACATTGAGCCTGTCTGTCTGGTAAAACTTGTAGCAACCCTGGTACATTCAGTTAAGCGCACATGCACACCACACACACCTAAAGGCCTTACAGACCTGTTAGCACTCAATCTCGGTAAATGTGGCATTTGGTCTGTCAGTGTGAAGCGGACATAACCCTTACACTACCACCTCGTGTGCACTCACCAGACATTTAAAAGCAGCCCTTTATTCCTCAAATGTAGGAAAGTACTGTGATTTCTGCCCTTAAGGGATTAAAATATGACTCTGCGTCAACTCTGTAATTTTTGGCATGGGCCCCCCTCCGTTGTGCCACAGTCCAGGTGTTGGAACCCTTGAAACAACTTTTTTATTACTTTTGTGGCCAGAAAGAGTCCCTGTAGGTTCTAAAATTCGCCTGCCCACTGAAGTCTATGGCAGTTCACGCAAACTCAAATTTTTGCAGAAGTTCGATGTCCGCGAACCCAAAATTTGATGTTCGCAACATCTCTAGTGTTTCCACTGTGTAAAAGAGTTGAGCAGCTGTGTTCTTGGCTGTAGATATTTTGTGCGAGAGGAAGTCTTATTTTTTGGGGGGGGTTATTGCTTCTTGGTATTGTTTGATGTGATGCACTAGGCTAGATTTGTGCTCCTCAGACTCCAATTTACACCACTGTCCTTTTAGTCTGCACCCTTTCTTTTTTCGCTCTATGATGGTTTTGTCAAACCACATGACTAATACTTGGCACACCCCTCACCTAAACTCACCTCACCTGGCACAGCCAACACTCCTGCCACTCATTGATGCAATGCTTATAAAGAAAACTCCTGCAAATACATCTTTGAATTTGCTGCCAGGATTTCCTATTGATTATTACACTGACTAATGGAATTCTCTCCATTTAAGAGATTCCATTGGTAATTGTAATAATTACTGGGAAACTCTGGTGGCAAATTAAAAGATGCTTTTGCTGGGGGTTTTCAAGTTAGCAATGCGGCATTGAGCCTCAGGATTGTCAGCAGTGCGGTGACTGTTTGTCAGCGGGAGTGGTGGCAGTAATGCAGGTGTCGGGGGGCTTGCTATACTATCATATATTAAGCATTAAGCATTTTTAAATGTGTAATTGGTCCCTTAAAGTGTACCTGAGGTGAGTCAGGTACAAAAGCGCATACTTACCTAAGAAGAGGGAAGCCTCTGGATCCTATAGAGACTTCCCAGGCTATCCTTTGGTCCAGCGGGGCTCCAGCTTCAGAATTTTGGGGGGCTCAAAAGGGGCACAATGGCTGGCTGGCTGGCGGGGCTCAAGGGGGAGACTTGGGTGACAGGAGTGGGCGTGGTCATGACATCATGTGGGCGGGGCTAACTGTAATGTAGTTGTACCAGCTAATGTAGTTACATAAAAAAAAATATGAAGTAAATGCACGTAATGACAGACAGCCTTTCACCAGTAAATGCATGTAATGAGAGACAGCCTTTCAATAGTAAATGCATGTAATGAGAGACAGTGTTTCACCAGTAAATGCACATAATGAGAGACAGCGTTTCCCCACTAAATGCACATAAGAGGCAGCCTTTCACCAGTAAATGCACATAATGAGAGACAGCATTTCCCCACTAAATGCACATAAGAGACAGCCTT
The DNA here is from genome assembly GCF_040937935.1 of Hyperolius riggenbachi. Taxonomy (NCBI): domain Eukaryota; kingdom Metazoa; phylum Chordata; class Amphibia; order Anura; family Hyperoliidae; genus Hyperolius; species Hyperolius riggenbachi. The sequence goes on from NC_090654.1 coordinate 139,300,874, forward strand.
TCCCTAGTAAATGCTTGTAATGAGAGACAGCCTTTCACCAGTAAATGCACATAAGAGACAGCTTTTCACCAGTAAATGCACGTAATGAGAGACATCGTTTCACCACTAAATGCACATAAGAGACAGCCTTTAACCAGTAAATGCATGTAAGGAGAGACAGTGTTTCACCAGTTAATGCACATAATGACAGACAGCGTTTCCCCAGTAAAAGCATTTAATGAGAGACAGCCTTTCACCAGTAAATGCATGTAATGAGAGACAGCGTTTCACCACTAAATGCACATAAGAGACAGCCTTTCACCAGTAAATGCACGTAATGAGAGACAGCGTTTCACCAGTAAATGCATGTAATGAGAGACAGCCTTTCACCAGTAAATGCACGTAATGAGAGACAGCGTTTCCCCACTAAATGCACATAAGAGACAGCCTTTCACCAGTAAATGCACGTAATGAGAGACAGCGTTTCACCAGTAAATGCATGTAATGAGAGACAGCCTTTCACCAATAAATGCACGTAATGAGAGACAGCTTTTCCCCACTAAATGCACATAAGAGACAGCCTTTCCCTAGTAAATGCTTGTAATGAGAGACAGCCCCTTTACCAGTAAATGCACATAAGAGACAGCTTTTCACCAGTAAATGCACGTAATGAGAGACATCGTTTCACCACTAAATGCACATAAGAGACAGCCTTTAACCAGTAAATGCACGTAATGAGAGACAGTGTTTCACCAGTTAATGTACATAATGACAGACAGCGTTTCTCCAGTAAAAGCATTTAATGAGAGACAGCCTTTCACCAGTAAATGCATGTAATGAGAGACAGCGTTTCACCACTAAATGCACATAAGAGACAGCCTTTAACCAGTAAATGCACGTAATGAGAGACAGCCTTTCACCACTAAATGCACATAAGAGACAGCCTTTCACCAGTAAATGCACGTAATGAGAGACAGCGTTTCACCACAAAATGCATGTAATGAGAGACAGTGTTTCACCAGTTAATGCACGTAATGAGAGACAGCGTTTCACCACAAAATGCATGTAATGAGAGACAGTGTTTTACCAGTTAATGCACATAATGACAGACAGCCTTTCACCAGTAAATGCATGTAATGATATAGATGTCCCCAGTATATGTAGCCAGGGGTATGTGTGCCCAGTATATGTAGCCAGGGGTATATGTGCCCAGTATATGTAGCCAGGGGTATATGTGCCCAGTATATGTAGCCAGGGGTATATGTCTTAGTATATGTAGCCAGGGGTATATGTGCCCAGTATATGTAGCCAGGGGTATATATGCCCAGTATATGTAGCCAGGGGTATATGTGCCCAGTATATGTAGGCAGGGGTATATGTGCCCAGTATATGTAGCCAGGGGTATATGTGCCCAGTATATGTAGCCAGGGGTATATGTGCCCAGTATATGTAGCCAGGGGTATATGTGCCCAGTATGAATAACCAGGGGTATATGTGCCCAGTATATGTAGCCAGGGGTATATGTGCCCAGTATATGTAGCCAGGGGTATATGTGCCCAGTATATGTAGCCAGGGGTATATGTGCCTAGTATATGTAGCCAGGGGTATATATGCCCAGTATATGTAGCCAGGGGTATATGTGCCCAGTATATGTAGCCAGGGGTATATGTGCCCAGTATATGTAGGCAGGGGTATATGTCCCAGTATATGTAGCCAGGGATATATGTGCCCAGTATATGTAGCCAGGGGTATATGTGCCCAGTATATGTAGCCAGGGGTATATGTGCCCAGTATATGTAGCCAGGGGTATATGTGCCCAGTATATGTAGCCAGGGGTATATGTGCCCAGTATATGTAGCCAGGGGTATATGTGCCCAGTATATGTAGCCAGGGGTATATGTGCCCAGTATATGTAGCCAGGGGTATATGTGCCCAGTATATGTCAACAGGGGTATATGTGCCCAGTATATGTAGCCAGGGGTATATGTGCCCAGTATATGTAGCCAGGGGTATATGTGCCCAGTATATGTAGCCAGGGGTTTATGTGCCCAGTATATGTAGCCAGGGGTATATGTGCCCAGTATATGTAGCCAGGGGTATATGTGTCCAGTATATGTAGGCAGGGGTATATGTGCCCAGTATATGTAGCCAGGGGTATATGTGCCCAGTATATGTAGCCAGGGGTATATGTGCCCAGTATATGTAGCCAGGGGTATATGTGCCCAGTATATGTAGCCAGGTGTATAGTTGTCCCCAGTATAGGTAGGTAGGACTTACCAATAACCAGGTGTATAGGTGTCCCCAGGAGGGGTGGAAGCGGAGAGAAGAGGAAGCCGTGTGGACAGCGGTGGAGAAGGGGGCCGTCTCCCCCCTTCCCTCACCTTGGGGCTCCCACTCTATGCCTCGCTCCCCCCTCAGATATCAGCGGCTGGCGTCAGAAGACTTCCTCTCTTCCCAGCGCAGGAGAGAGAGATCGATCTGTGCGCCGCTATTCTTGTCTAGACTAGACCAGAGCGGCGCACAGATCAGCCGCGCTGGGAAGAGAGTGAGTCTTCTGACGCCAGCCGCTGATATCTGAGGGGGGAGCGAGGCAGAGAGTGGGAGCCCCAAGGTGAAGGAAGGGGGGGAGACGGCCCCCTTCTCCGCCGCTGTCCACACTGCTTCCTCTTCTCTCCGCTTCCACCCCTCCTGCTGCTGGCAACCCTGCAGAGGGGGGCTTTTGCAGGGGCTGACAGCTTGTCAGCTGGGGCTTTAAGCCTGGGTAAGCCCCAGTGTAGCGCCGCCACTGCTTTGGTCACCCGTTGCCGAGCGGGAAACCCCGAAGATTACCAACAAGGGCTTGTCCGTAGGAACATCGGGGTGCCGCATGGCCACTCTCGCGCTAGAAGAGGATCAGGGCCCCGATGTTAAGGAGGGTCCTGGCGAGCGGCGGCAGGAGCGGGGAGGACCCAGGAAGCCTCTATAGAATCCGGAGGCTTCCCTCTTTTTAGGTAAGTATTTCCTTTTTGACCCAAGAAATAGGAATCCTCTTCAGTTCTATGTTTTTAAGTGTACAGGTTGTTGCATAGATTTGTCAGTTTACTATTGCATTTGGCGCAACACATATAAGCACCAATATTTCTTTTTCGCAATGAAAAGTTCATTCAAAAAACATTTTTTTTTTTTTTTGCTGCAAATATTCTGAATTATGTGTACTGGAAGCAATTAACTACAATAAAATGTCCTATTGGACAATGTCCTTTGTGTACATAAAAAATAACTTTTATTGTTAAAATGTTGTCCTGCAGAGAGCAAACGGTGTGAACCGTAGCTCTAAAACTACGGGAATTCCAGTGGAAATAACGTAATGAGCAAAAGTGCTTAATTTTTACCATAATTATGTATAAATGATTTAGTCAGTGTCTACCCATTGTAAAATCTTTCCTCTCCCTGATTTCCATTCTGACATTTATCACATGGTGACATTTTTACTGCTGGCAAGTGATGTCAGTGGAAGGAGATGCTGCTTTGTTTTGCTAGTTGGAAACATTTCTCATGGGAAAAGGGGTTTCAGCTACTGATTGGGATGAAGTTCAATCCTTGGTTACAGTTTCTCTTTAAGAAAGAACAGTGTGTGTGGTCTGTTGTAGGTCCGGTCCAGAGGGGGTCCTTGTTTATCCCCTGCCACACCTGCAAGCCGTGCAGTGTAGCGTGTAACTATCCCGCTGGACTACACACTTCACACATCACTGTATGGGTGTAATGATCTGCTCTGCTGTCTGCACAGGCAGACAGCTTTTTGACCATCTTGTAGGTCTGAGTGCTACAGGTCCCTGGAAAGGAGACATGTCTAGTGTTGGGCGAACAGTGTTCGCCACTGTTCGGGTTCTGCAGAACATCACCCTGTTCGGGTGATGTTCGAGTTCGGCCGAACACCTGATGGTGCTCGGCCAAACCGTTCGGCCGCATGGCCGAACTAAGAGCGCATGGCCGAACGTTCCCCGAACGTTCGGCTAGCGCTGTGATTGGCCGAACGGGTCACGTGGTTCGGACCCGAACGTGCTCTGATTGGCCGAACGGTCACGTGGTTCGGGTAAATAAATACCCGAACCACGTCATATCTCTGCCATTTCTCTGTGGGTTAAGCTTTGGGTAGGCAGGCAGGGTAGTTCACTCTCCAGCCACGCTAGCCAGGGTCCCCCCCAGTCATTGTGTGTCGCTGCTGGGAACAGTAGTACACCGCTCGCTCAGCCACACTATATATAGCATTGTTTACTGCCACTGTGTACCTCGCTCAGCCACACTATATATAGCATTGTTTACTGCCACTCTGTGTACACGGCTCAGCCAGACTATATAGCATTGTGTGTACTGCCACTCTGTGTACACCGCTCAGCCAGACTATATAGCATTGTTTACTGCCACTCTGTGTACACTGCTCAGCCAGACTATATAGCATTGTGTGTACTGCCACTCTGTGTACACCGCTCAGCCAGACTATATAGCATTGTGTGTACTACCACTCTGTGTACACCGCTCAGCCAGACTATATAGCATTGTGTGTACTGCCACTGTGTACCTCGCTCAGCCAGACTATATAGCATTGTTTACTGCCACTCTGTGTACACCGCTCAGCCAGACTATATAGCATTGTGTGTACTGCCACTCTGTGTACACGGCTCAGCCAGACTATATAGCATTGTGTGTACTGCCACTCTGTGTACACCGCTCAGCCAGACTATATAGCATTGTTTACTGCCACTCTGTGTACACGGCTCAGCCAGACTATATAGCATTGTGTGTACTGCCACTCTGTGTACACTGCTCAGCCAGACTATATAGCATTGTGTGTACTGCCACTCTGTGTACACCGCTCAGCCAGACTATATAGCATTGTGTGTACTGCCACTCTGTGTACACCGCTCAGCCAGACTATATAGCATTGTTTACTGCCACTCTGTGTACACCGCTCAGCCAGACTATATAGCATTGTGTGTACTGCCACTCTGTGTACACCGCTCAGCCAGACTATACAGCATTGTTTACTGCCACTCTGTGTACACGGCTCAGCCACACTATATAGCATTGTTTACTGCCACTCTGTGTACACCGCTCAGCCAGACTATATAGCATTGTGTGTACTGCCACTCTGTGTACACCGCTCAGCCAGACTATATAGCATTGTGTGTACTGCCACTCGGTGTACACCGCTCAGCCAGACTATATAGCATTGTTTACTGCCACTCTGTGTACACGGCTCAGCCACACTATATAGCATTGTTTACTGCCACTCTGTGTACACCGCTCAGCCAGACTATATAGCATTGTGTGTACTGCCACTCTGTGTACACGGCTCAGCCACACTATATAGCATTGTGTGTACTGCCACTCTGTGTACACGGCTCAGCCACACTATATAGCATTGTGTGTACTGCCACTCTGTGTACACCGCTCAGCCAGACTAAATAGCATTGTGTGTACTGCCACTCTGTGTACACCGCTCAGCCAGACTATATAGCATTGTTTACTGCCACTCTGTGTCTGCTGGGAACAGTAGTACACCGCTCACCCGCCACTGTATAGCATTGTGCTCTGTGTCGCTGCTGGCAATAGTGGTACACCGCTCACCCACCACTGTATAGCATTTCTGTACTGCCACTGTACTGCTGCCAGTCAGCGTGTACTTTAAGGATAAGTGAAATGAGGAAGAAATCCGGTGAAAGAGGGAGGGGCAAGGGAAGAGGTGTTTCCCCTGACGGTTCACGTACAGGCCACAGGGGAGCACCCAAGAAAACCCACTCAATACCGCCTATGTTGTCCAGGACAACAACCCTCACAAATCCAAAAGAACAGGACCAGATAATTACTTGGATGACCTCTCAAGCGTCCAGCAGTGGGTTAAGCAGCACCAGCACATCACGCACGAGGTCCGAGTCCTCAGCCAGTTACAAGGAGCCAGTGGGCACAAAGCTGACACAATCGGCAGCGACACCACGCACACAACTGCCAGATAACCAGTCCGATGAATTACCTCAGGACACAATGGGGTATTCGCAGGAGGTATTCCCAGGCCAACAAACTTCCACCTTTGAAAGGTCAATGGAGGAACAGCCAGAAATGTTGTGCCCGGATTCACAACCATTAACTGTGGGAAATGCACCGGTCACTGAAATACAAGGCGAGTCCGAGGACTTTGAAACCCAAATCCCAGAGCAAGTTGGGCAGGAGGGGTTGCAATTGCAGGAGGTCGGCCGAGAAGCTCTGGAAGACGACGTTGGAGTGAGCTGCGCAGAGGTTGTTCTGGGGAGCTCTACTCCACGGCGGCGGCCCCCCACAATGACATATGACGAGTTTGAGGAGATGGAAGAGGAGGGTATGGACAATGTGGACATAGACCCAGATTTTGTTTGTGAACGAGAACATCGCCGTCGTAGCAGCAGCACAGATGAGTCTGTTGAAGAACCCACTGCTGCACGAGTTCACCTTGTGCCACAAGGTAGGCGGCGCGCAATTTCAGGCACCACAAGCGTGGAAGTTCAAGTGAGAGGCAAAATAGGAGCAAACAGAAATCGCCAGCAAGGCAGGTGCTCCAAAGTCTGGGCTTTCTTTGAAAACTGCACTGAGGATGTTACCATGGCGATTTGCAAGGTGTGCAAGACCCGCCTGAGCAGGGGGAAAAGTATTAACAACCTCTCCACCACCAGCATGAGCCGCCACATGCTATCCAAACATCCCACTCTGTGGGCAAACGCAGCAGGACAGGGTACCAGCAACACTGCCTCCCTTGGGTTCACCAGACTCACCACCAGACCCGCCTCAGCAGCAGCAGTAGCCCAGCCATTGCGTGGTTCACAACATTCACAAACATCAGACGACGGTGACACTGTCACTTTCCGGAATAGTGCTCTTGAGGTCTCCCAGTGTTCATCAAACACAACAACCAACAGCCCTTCCGTGTGCAGCGCTACGGTTCAGTTGTCTGTGTCGGAGATGTTTGAGCGCAAGAGGAAATTGCCAGCAAATGACCCCCGGGCCGTGGCAGTAACAGCCAGCATAGCCAAGCTTCTGGCCTGCGAAATGCTGCCATATCGAGTGGTGGAGACAAACAGCTTCAAGGGCATGATGTCAGTGGCCATCCCACGTTACGTGGTTCCCAGCCGCTACCACTTTGCGCGCTCTGCAGTGCCTGAGTTGCATGAGCACGTGGTCAGCAAAATAACCCGAAGCTTGAAGAATGCCGTTGCCTGCAAGGTTCACCTCACCACTGACACCTGGACGAGTGCGTTCGGCCAGGGTCGATACATCTCCCTTACCGCGCACTGGGTGAACCTTGTGGAGCCTGGCAGCGATTCCTCACCTGCTACGGCGCGGGTGTTGCCCACGCCGCAAACAGCTGCACCACCGTCCCTCCCACTGGATAACAACAGCAGCACCTACCTCTCTGACTCCTTCTCCTCCAACGCATCTCAAAGCTGTACCTCATCCGGAAATGCTAACCCAGCACCAGCAGCAGTAGGATCGTGGAAGCAGTGCAGCACAGCTGTTGGCATGCGTCAGCAAGCGTTGCTGAAGCTGATCTGCCTTGGGGATAAGCAGCACACAGGGGAGGAAATTTGGAGGGGAATAAAGGAACAGACGGATTTGTGGCTGGAATGCAAAAACTTACAGAATGCGCTGGTCAAATGGAAATACAAATCTTTATCTTTAATGGAATCGTAAATGGTACAATCTGAATAACTGTATAAAAGGGGCATTAACCCAATAAATATAAAATTGTAAAATAATAAAACATTAGAACATTATAACCTGTGCGGTGTTCTTCTACTGCTTAATAGCACTTGAGTGATATAGGGCAATATCCATGCTCTGAGGGGTACATAAAATCTGAAGAATAATCTTTATGCATAAATGAGCAGGGAACCAGTGGAAAAGACTGTAGCAGCAAGCTTTTAGAGAAGCTGAGTGATGTACTTCATAAATATGCTGTATGAAGGTGGTCCAAGCATAACATGCAGTGCATGCAGATAAAACAAGCGTGGATGGTTTCCAAGCGTGATGACAAGCGTGACTTTCAATGCATACAAAAGATCAAGCGGGGTATTATCCAGTATTATGCCTATTAGAAATGCTGGCAGGCCAAACAAGCTGAGCAGTGGATCGTCAAATTTAAATATAACAATGCTCAATAGGAATAAGTGTGGAGCGGTCTCACCCTCCTGAGGTGTTGAATCCTTTAGTGATGAATCCTATAGCGGATGGTATCTTCCAGGAAGCCGCTCAATCTCACCAGCCCCGGCCGGCGGCAAAGTGAGAGAGACTTGACCTGCAATGCAGTGTCGGGCAAGCGTGCCCGGCTCCCAAGGGGTCCGGATGGCGTGGGTGGCGTAGATGATACAAGCCTTCAGCTCATCAAACTTCCGTCTTGCTCTAGCAACTTCCCAATATGGAACTCCGACACGCCTCCTTCCCCTATGCGGCGTGACGTCACGACTGTAGCCTCCGCTGACGTTTCGAGAGGAACGCCTCTCTTTCTCAAAGCTTGGCTACTCGGGGAATCGGAGGGTGGCTATTTATGCTGTGTATTTATGCTAATAGGATTATTGAAAGGCGTACAACTCAAGATCCTTATTCAATCCATGCGGAACTAGTGTGTTCAGATTAAATATCCACATAGTTTCACGTCTGGACATTTCTAATAGGAAATCTCCACCTCTCCATGGTCTAGCTACTTGTTCAATAACACAATATTTAGAGCCTTTAAAGGAGCAGCCATGTTCCATTTTGTAATGTGCTGATAAAGGATGTTCTTTATTGCCCTTTTTAATGTTGGTGCAATGTTCACTCAATCTTTCTTTTAAGGTACGTTTTGTTCTGCCCACATAGTGCTTAGAACAGGGGCAAGTTAGCACATAGATAACCCCTTTTGTATCACAATTCGTTACACTTTTCATGCTGAATGTTTCGTTCCCAGAAGTGATTTCATAAATCCTTTCTATAGGGGAATTCAATTCTTTACATGCTCTGCAGAACCCACATCTTTTAAAATATCCTTTTGTCTTCTTCATTCCGGATTTCTTAATAGTGGGTGCTAATAGATTACCTAAATTCTTAGATTTTTTGAAAATTACCCGCGGATGTTCAGATAATAAGGGGGTGAGTACAGGATCCTCCCTCAATAAACCCCAATGCCTCCTTACTATATTTCTCACTTTAGGGGCTTGGGAGGAGTATCTCATGACCACGCTTGGTTGCTGAAAAGTGTGGTCGATAGGACTCTCTCTCTCTTCCAACAAGGACTGTCTTGCGGTGCTTATAGCCTGCTCCCTAGCTCCTAAAATAATATCCTGTGGATATCCTTTATATTCAAATCTAGCTTGCATAATTTGAGCCTCTTTGTCAAACTCACCAATTTTGGAGCAGTTCCTTCTAAGTCTTAGGAACTGGCCCTTAGGGATATTCATCAACCACTTATAGTGGTGACAGCTATCTATGTTGATATAGGTGTTAGTGTCTACTGGTTTTAGGTAAGTTTTAGTCAGAATCCTACCCTCTTCTATATAGACCGTCAAATCTAAAAAATTAACCTGCTGTCTACTGGATTCAGCAGTAAACCTTAAATTATATTGATTATCGTTAATCCAACCTATAAACGTATCAAGACTGGCTCGGGTCCCTTGCCAGATAAAAAACGCATCATCTATAAATCTCCTCCAGAGCACCAGGGAGGGTCCGGGGCCCTCTGGCCCACTGAGAACAAAACGCTCCCAATGGGCCATATATAGATTTGCGAAGGAAGGAGCAAACCGGGTCCCCATCGCCGTCCCGGTGCCCTGGAGGAAATACTGTCCCTCAAAAACAAAGTAATTATGCTTTAATATGAATCTGATGCTTTCTAAAATGAATTCTATTTGATCCTGAGGCACCGATTTTGCCTCTTGCAGGAAAAACTCGACTGCTTCTATACCCTTCTGATGGGGGATCACTGTATACAAGGAACTGACATCAACAGTGCAGAGCCAGTACCCCTCCGACCAGGCATGATTATCAAGAATTCTTAAGAAATGTCCTGTATCTTTAATGTAAGTGGGGGTGGCTTTAACGAGATCTTGTAGATAGAAATCCACATACCCGGAAAGGTTTGATGTCATAGACCCAATCCCCGATATTATGGGTCTCCCTGGGGGGTTAGTGAGGCCCTTATGTATTTTGGGAAGATGATAATACACAGGAATTCTAGGGTTCTGTTCATATAAATACGCATATTCATCTTCATCTAGAATGCCTTTTAGTTTAGCCTCTATTAAATGGGTTTTCAATCTCTTTAAGAACTTCACAGTGGGGTCCATTGTTAATTTTTCATAAGTGTCCTCTTGAGATAATTGACGGACTGCCTCCTGATGGTAATCTTTTACATCCTGTAGAACTATCCCCCCCCCCCCCTTATCGGCTGGTCGAATCATGATGGAGGCATCATTCTGGAGGTCCCTCATTGCCTTCCTCTCTATAGTGGTTAAATTGTCCGCAAATTTGGTGTTTAATTTCCTGATATCCTCTAATACTAAAGTCTCAAAGGCATTCATAGGTTTACTGGCCTCATGAATTGGATTGAACTTGGACCTACATTTCAACCCCGAATGTTTGTAAGGGTCATCCTGTGGTGTTACACTATTCAAATTATCCCCAATCGTTTTTGAAAAGTACTTTTTTAAACATAATTTTCTCATAAACTGTTTAATACCAATAAAGGCCTCAAATTTATTCAGCCTACTGCCAGGGGCAAACTTGATTCCCTTCGCCAGAATGTTATGTTCTACTGTGGAGAGGGTCCTTTGACTCAGATTGAATACTCCACCTTCTCCCATTACTGGCACCCCTGCTAGATGTTCTTCTATTTTCTCACCCTTCTTTGATAACCCCCTCCCCCTCCTCCCCCTTGGCCTCCCCTTGTTCCCCCTCCTTTGATGTACTGATCCATCTTTTGCTGGATTTGTGGCTGGCACAGCTGGACTTGAAACCGGGCATGGTTGTGTGTGATAATGGGAGTAATCTCATTCGCGCTTTAAGGTTGGCTAAGCTGACACACATCCCTTGCCTGGCGCACGTGATGAACCTAGTAGTTCAGCGGTTCCTGAGGACATACCCAGGCATGGCCGATCTTCTGTTGAAGGTGCGTCGAGTGGCCAAACATTGTAGAAATTCCAGTACTGCTTCGGGGGCACTCGCCAAGATGCAGGAGCGCTTCAATCTCCCCCACCATCGCTTGCTGTGTGATGTCCCTACGTGCTGGAATTCTACGCTGCACATGCTAGCCCGCTTTTGTGAGCAGAAGAGTGCAGTGGTCCAGTACATGACGGCGCAGTACCGAGGCGCATCCGGACAGCTGCCAAGCTTCTGTGGATCCGATTGGGCCAACATGTTGGACCTCTGCCAAGTCCTCCAAAATTTTGAGCAATCCACGTTGCTTGTGAGCAGTGACAACTCTTCAGTCAGCATTACCATACCACTGCTGTGTTTACTGAAGAGGTCAATGTTGAAAATCAAGGAAACAGCTGTCATGATGCAACTGGGGGAATCTGAAGGAGAAAACGATCAGCGTGATGGTACCAACATCAGGCCATCCGCCTCAGGAAACGCTGGCCCCAGCAGCTATGACGAAGAAGAGGAGGAGGAACAGCTGGAGTTGGAGCAGGAATTTCATGCCACCACTGACGAGGGCCAGAACGGTGCACGTTGGACTTCCACAATTCAGCGCGAATGGTCAGCAGAAGCAGACCAGGAGGAAGGTGACGACTATGATGCATCACAACAACTATCACAACGCTCACAAGAGGATGATGAGGATTCTGGTAGGACTCTGGCACACATGGCTCAATTCATGCTAGACTGCATTGAACACGACCCACACATTGTGCGCATTCTGGACAACACCAATTACTGGGTTTATACCCTTCTGGATCCACGGTACAAACACAATGTTCCAAAACTGCTTGAAGAAAGAGTCAGACAGGTCAAAATGGAAGAATACCAGCAGGCCCTTGTGGAGACTTTAGAGAGGAGATTGACATCCTCCCCCTCCTCTAGCCAGTTGTACGCCGACAGACTGACTTCCGCAAACCCAGGACGACCAGGAGGGCAGTAAACAACGCAAGCCGCAGCTAGTACCCAAAAGGGAATGGTATCGGCAGTGTCCTTGGAGTGGGAACATTTTCTGACACCCATGCAGCAGCAGCCCACTGAACAGCAAGCGTGCAGATCCACCTCCAACACCGATCGCCTGGAGAAGATGGTCAAGGACTACATGTCAGATGACGTAGCTGTGTCGAACAATCCATCTGCACCCTTCAACTATTGGGTATCGAAGCTAGACACCTGGCATGAACTGGCAATGTACGCAATAGAGGTGCTGGCTTGCCCAGCAGCCAGCGTTATGTCGGAACGCTGTTTCAGTGCTGCCGGAGGCATCGTCACAGATCGGCGTATCCGCCTCTCCACAGAAAATGCAGACCGTCTGACTCAAATTAAAATGAATCAATCCTGGATTGGAAACGACTACGCAACACTCCAGGACCCTAACCAAGTAACATGACCAATGAACATCTGGGATGGTTTAGCGTTTCCGGTCCCTGTTTATTGAACCTCTCATCTGTATTACATTTATGACTGCATGGCGGCAAAAAGCATTGCTGCTATATCCGCACGCTTTTTGTCCTCATGCAAGGCCTGGGTTGTTGTGTCTCAAAAAGCATGGCCTTCTCCTCCTGCGCCTGCTCCTGTTCCATCACGTGTGCTGCTGCTGCTGCTGGGTTAGCGTTGCCGGTCCCCGTTTATGGAACCTCTTATCTTTATTACATTTATGACTGCATGGCGGTACAAAGCATGCTATCCGCACGCTTTTTGTCCTCATGCAAGGCCTGGGTTGTTGTGTCTCAAAAAGCATGGCCTTCTCCTCCTGCGCCTGCTCCTGTTCCATCACGTCTGCTGCTGCTGGGTTAGCGTTGCAGCGTGGTCCCTGTTTATTGAACCACTTATCTTTATTACATTTATGACTGCATGGCGGTACAAAGCATGCTATCCGCACGCTTCTTGTCCTCATGCAAGGCCTGGGTTGTTGTGTCTCACAAAGCGTGGCCTTCTCCTCCTGCGCCTCCTCCTGTTCCATCACGTGTGCTGCTGCTGCTGCTGCTGCTGGGTTAGCGTTGCCGGTCCCTGTTTATGGAACCTCTTATCTTTATTACATTTATGACTGCATGGCGGTACAAAGCATGCTATCCGCACGCTTCTTGTCCTCATGCAAGGCCTGGGTTGTTGTGTCTCACAAAGCGTGGCCTTCTCCTCCTGCGCCTCCTCCTGTTCCATCACGTCTGCTGCTGCTGGGTTAGCGTTGCCGCGTGGTCCCTGTTTATTGAACCACTTATCTTTATTACATTTATGACTGCATGGCGGTACAAAGCATGCTATCCGCACGCTTCTTGTCCTCATGCAAGGCCTGGGTTGTTGTGTCTCAAAGCGTGGCCTTCTCCTCCTGCGCCTCCTCCTGTTCCATCACGTGTGCTGCTGCTGGTGCTGGGTTAGCGTTACCGGTCCCTTTTCCTGGAACCTCTTCTCTGTATTACATTTATGACTGCATGTCGAAAAAAAGCATGTTACCTGTGCAAAGAAACATGACATTTTCCACATTTAAAAGACAGTTTTTCCTTTGAAACTTTACAATCAATTTTCTCAAAAACTATAAGCTCTTTTTCAAATATTTTTTTTCCTCTTGTACCCACTCCCAAGGTGCACATACCCTGCTAATTTGGAGTATGTAGCATGTAAGGAAGCTTTACAAAGCACGAAAGTTCGGGTCCCCATTGACTTCCATTATGTTCGGAGTTCGGCGCGAACACCCGAACATCGCGGCGATGTTCGGCGAACGTTCGCGAACCCGAACATCTAGGTGTTCGCCCAACACTAGACATGTCTTCGCTTTGCAACTTGCTGAGCTCCTGCTCTGGTGAGGAATTTGCATCCACTTGGCATGCAAATTGCTTAGCTGCTTTCCTCCCAGAATCCCTTGCTGGTCATGATGGTTTGTTCCTGCTGACTTACCTGGAGTCTCAGCATTTGCTAATTGTTTGCTAAGATTATCTTAGAGTAATTCCTTGGGAGTGCACTAAGCATTCCTTCTAGCGTAGTCAGGTTGTATTATCTGTATTGCCTTGTACTGTCTATCTGTTGCGATTGTCTTGTCGCCAGCGGCGGTCGACAGGAAATCGTTCTGTCTGTTTGGATTGCATTTGCCCTAGCGGTAGTGGCGGTGGTTCCTTCTGTATTCTGCCTTAGGGGTGCAAGCCAGAGCAGCGGTTGCTACTGGTAGCCCCATCTGTCTGTCTGTTTGGATCGCATTCGCCCTAGCGGTAGTGGCGGTGGTTCCTTCTGTAGTCTGTCTTAGGGGTACAAGCCAGAGCAGCGGTTGCTACTGGTGGCCCCATCTGTCTGTCTGTCTGGATCGCATTCACCCTAGCGGTAGTGGCAGTGGTTCCTTCTGTACTCAGTCTGGGAGTCTAGGTCAGAGCTGCGGTTGCTACTGGTTGCTCCTTCTGTCTGTCTTGTCTAGAACAAACGCTTGCTGTAGGCTCGGTGTGGTAACCGTTTAGCAAGCGTTCGCGTTCTCTATTCGTTTTTCGTGTTACATTGGTTAGTTAGGGTTAGCGTGCTTTGTCTCTGTTGCGCTTTTTGTGCGGAGACCGCACCATTAGTGTGCTTTGTCGCTGTTGCGCTTTTTGCGCGCCGACCTTGCTTAGCGAGTGCGTTTGTTATTTTCCTTGGCGTTCTGATCATTGTTATTGCTGTGTCTTTCTTGCTACACTTGTGCTCTGTCTTTATTCTGTCTTGTGTCACTGTTGGCAATCGCCACTCTTGCGATTGCGTTCCCACTTGATTTCCATTGTTGTGTGTTCACCGTCGCCGGGGGGCGACTAGATTGGTGGACACACATACATTCTGTCGCTGTGCTCACTCTTTCTCTCTGAGGGCTATCTTGTCCTGAATTGTTGCAATTCGTACAATTCCCATCTGGCATCTGTGGCAGTGCAGAGGGGTTGTTTCTCTGCACTCCACAGCTCCATCTGCCGGTGGGAATTTCCCTCTACCAGTGCATTGCACCAAGCTGGGTTCTGCCATTTTATACGCTTGTGGAGGACTTCCGCCGTGTCAGCGCACACCTTGTGCGCTGACCACAGAGATAATTCCACAATCGTTACAGTATGACCAGCCAAACCGAAATTCCCAGTGTAGAGGGAATTTCCGATTTGTACGATTTTTCTCAGGTTTCATTACCCAGAGCAAAAGCATATGTGGATCCTATTATAGGCAGAATTATACATTATATTAAAGCAGTAAGGAGATCTATGCATGTTCCTGATCCCAACCCGTATGAGTGTTTATTTGATATAGGGTTGTTTGAGCCTCCATTTGCTCCGTGGGAGATTGAGGCTTTGATTGAAGAGTTTGAGTTTGATTGGAAGGCGTTTGGTGATTTTTACGTCGCAGAAAGCGAAGAGATTCTGAATGCTTGTATCAATTCTGTGTACACTTTGATTGCATCTGATGAGTGTAACGATTTTGGATAAATTGCACACACATCAACCAATTGACTCCAATAAAGATACACCGTTATCAGATGATTGTTCCTGCCTTTCTGGGGTAAAGCAAGTGAGTTTGGATACTGTGCGATCTGAAATGAATGGGTGTACCATTGTTGTTGACACCTGTGTGAATTTTGAAAGATTTTCTTCTGCTTGTGTGGAGTTTGAATCTGTGCGATATAATGCCTGTTTTTCAGGTGTTCCTGTGAGCCTGCCCTGTACCATGAATGAAACCGTGATGTTCACTCACACTGACATTTGTGAGTCCCTTTCTTGCTCTGAAGAAAGTACTGACTCTCCACCCTGTACTCTGGATGAGTCAATATAACCTTGCAATAAATCTCCTGCAGGGAGCCCAGAGGCTCCTCTAGGTATTGCAGCTAATTTCATCTGTTTTTCGGCCATTTCAGCATTGCAGTCTGGTTTGACTGCTATGAAGGATTCTGCCTGCAGTGAAACTAGACTCAGGGAGTCAGTGTTGGTTTCACTAGATATTCCTGTGCATCCTGTTCTTGAAGATGAAATTCAGTCCCAGCGTATGGTAAAACCATCCTTGGGACATCTGCTCTGTCCGCAGAAGGTATTTGATGTTCAGCCCTGTAACATGGATAGTTCAGAATCCTTGTCAGAAAACTTGGGACATGATGCTTCTGAAGTCTTGTTTGATGTTCTGGAGGTCTCCGAGTTCCTCCCAAAGAGTGCAGAACTTTTAGGAGGTGCCTCCAGCCCCGCAGGGCCGTTACTACTTTTGCAGCTCTTGCGGAGCTTCAGGCATGCGTAGTCAATAATGAGTTTTGGTCAGATAATATTATAGTCACAGAGAATTCTAAGTCCAAGTCTTCTTTTGAAACACCAATACTTGTGACCACTACTCTTGAGGTTTCTCTGCTCGGTCCTGGTTTTGGTCTTGTCGTGACGGACTCTGAGGTTGGCAGTTCCTCGATATGTCCTGAGGTTTCTCTTGTGCTAGTGTGCCCCGATGCGCTCTGTGAGCCAGAATGCCCAAGGGTGTCTCGGTTACCAGCATGCTCAGATGCTTCCTCGGTGGAGACATGTTCTGATTTTGCCTGCATGCCCAGAAATGGTCCCTGAAAGCCCTGATCTTGATGGTTGTCCTGGTAATTCTGAATCCGTAATTGTCATAGGTTCCATAGGGGTTCTTGATAGTTCCCCATGTGAGCCTGGTGAACGTTCTGGCCTCTTGGGATCTCTGCGGAGCTTCAACGTGTTCTGGGAGATTCTGGGAGAAATTTTTCTTGGTACCCTGGACGGGATCAACAGTGGCTTTTGTGTTGATAGGGACACTTCGAATAGGTATTGTGGGAGGTTTGGTATTTTTGGACGTTCCCTGGAAGGTGGTGGGTATTGCTCGGAGAGTGTCGATGGGTTCTTCTCTGGCATTCACAGTCCTGATGGGTGTTACGCTGAGGCTTGTAGTACTGATGGGCATGTTTCGGTGGCTTCAGCTTCCGACGACTTCGGTCTCGGGAGGATTGACTCTGGAATTGGGCCTTGTCGGGCTGTCCCAACCTTCATGAGTGTTCAGTCAGATTTTTTTGTGTGGAAATTTCAGTTTTGAGAGACGTCTAGAAGCCGTCCCTAGAGGGGGGGGGGGGGGGTACTGTAATGATCTGCTCTGCTGTCTGCACAGGCAGACAGTTTTTTGACCATCTTGTAGGTCTGAGTGCTACAGGTCCCTGGAAAGGAGACCTGTCTTCACTTTGCAACTTGCTGAGCTCCTGCTCTGGTGAGGAATTTGCATCCACTTGGCATGCAAATTGCTTAGCTGCTTCCTTTGATGGCTTGCAGTATAAATGCCATTTCCTCCCAGAATCCCTTGCTGGTCATGATGGTTTGTTCCTGCTAACTTACCTGGAGTCTCAGCCTTTGCTAATTGTTTGCTAAGATTATCTTAGAGTAATTCCTTGGGAGTGCACTAAGCATTCCTTCTAGCGTAGTCAGGTTGTATTATCTGTTTTGCCTTGTACTGTCTATCTGTTGCGATTGTCTTGTCGCCAGCGGCGGTCGACAGGAAATCGTTCTATCTGTTTGGATCACATTTGCCCTAGCGGTAGTGGCGGTGGTTCCTTCTGTAGTCTGTCTTAGGGGTGCAAGCCAGAGCAGCGGTTACTACTGGTGGCCCCATCTGTCTGTCTGTCTGGATCGCATTCACCCTAGCGGTAGTGGTGGTGGTTCCTTCTGTACTCAGTCTGGGAGTGTAGGCCAGAGCTGCGGTTGCTACTGCTCCTTCTTTCTATCTTGTCTGAAAAGAACGCTTGCTGTAGGCTCGGTGAGGTAACCGTTTAGCAAGCGTTCGCGTTCTCTATTCGTTTTTCGTGTTACATTGGTTAGTTAGGGTTGGCGTGCTTTGTCTCTGTTGCGCTTTTCGTGCGGAGACCGCACCATTAGCGTGCTTTGTCGCTGTTGCGCTTATTGCGCGGCCACCACACTTAGCTAGTGGGTTTGTTATTTTCCTTGGCGTTCTGATCATTGCTATTGTGTGTTCACCGTCGCCGGGGGGCGACTAGATTGATGGACACATACATTCTGTCGCTGTGCTCACTCTCTCTCTCTGAGGGCTATCTTGTCCTGCATTGTTGTAATTCGTACAATTCCCATGTGGCACCTGTGGCAGTGCAGAGGGGTTGTTACTCTGCACTCCACAGCTCCATCTGCTGGTGGGAATTTCCCTCTACCAGTGCATTGCACCAAGCTGGGTTCTGCCATTTTATACGCTTGTGGAGGACTTCTGCCGTGTCAGCGCACACCTTGTGCGCTGACCACGGAGATAATTCCACAATCATTACAATGGGACAAAGTTGAACTGGTGGTATAGATACTGAGAGTTTAACAGCACAGTAACGGTTATATAATTCTTCTAGGCTTCACCGCAGTTACTGGTAAGTACTTTCATAACCAGTCAGCTGTGTGTCACATAAACTGGAGTGGCTGACATGAAAAAACATACTAAAGGGGTTCTCTTAAATATATATAGTGTCGCATACACCCTATAAATGTTTCAGCCCGAAGGGCTCCGTCAGGAGTGCTGTACATAGGTGCAGTGCTATTTAAAACATACACATAGACAATATTCCCCCACTAATTCACATCAAAATGCCCCCACAGCATAGTATAGCACAAGTCAGACTTGGGCTATACTATGCTGGGGGGTATTATAATGTGAATAGCCATGTGTCTATTCTAGTACTGTAACCCAAAAGTGGCCTCATGTTTCCCCACTCAAGTGAGAAAGCGAACCTGGAATAGACATAGAAAAACTTGACAGTTTGCAACTCTCACCTAGGATGGATCAGCATATCAGTGAAGATTGCTGCAAAGACACCAATTGAGTGATTGTGGTTATGTTGACACACCTGTAGTCAGAATTTGATGCACAAAACAAATTCCAAGATTTTAGCTGAAATGCAAATGCATACATGATTTTGTATGTATTTTTGTGAGCCTTTTCACAGCCCATTCACTGTTGTAAATTGTGCTTTGCAGGAAGTCATTACAAGATCGCTCATGCACCACTTTTAAAAGCTGCACCATTTAGATCCCATACAACAGTGCCATAGCAATGCACTGGACACACTTTCATCAGGAAAATGCCTGTGTTGTTGCGTGCAAAACCCCATACAAAGATGTGGAACAATAACAAATAGTGTGTATGAAGCCTTAATGGTTCTTCTGCAGCTATCCCAATCAGAGATTTCCGTCACTTCAGTCTCTGCTTCCACTTGTCCGCAATCTGCTATCACTGCATTATCTGACCTTGTGAAGGTGGCACTTAGTTGAATCACGTACATGTTTCGTAAGTGTGGTAGGCTGAGGCCAGGCTGTAGTGCCGGCGTGCCTGAGCGGATGCCCCCTGTAACATACGGATCTGTGCTATTTCGGTCAGCACTTCCTAAATTATTCAGTAACATCTATTAAAAACCTCAGACTTCACTCTGGGACTGCCGCTCCCTCACCTCTGCTCAAGAAATTTGTCTGCTCACCTCTGTGATCTGCAAGATTCTGCATTGCTCAATACAAGAGACAGCTAATGTACTGCAAGTCTTCCGGAGGCCTCTCTTGTGGAGGGATTTTGCAGTGCTGGGATTAAAGGTGCACCTGGGCTGAAAACAGCTTAGTCACACTGTCACACTGTAGCTTGGAGTTTTGAAGAGTTGTTGTGTTATTATTATTATTAATTAGCATTTATATGGCACTTACATCCTCCGCTCCGCTTTTACAGACTATATAGCCATTTGGGAGGAAACTAGAGTGCCCGAAGAAAACCCATACATGCAGACACAAGAAGGACATACAAACTCCTAGCAGATAGCACCCTGGAATTGTACAGGTAACCCAGCACTGCAAATGAAGACTGCTATCGTGTGCATGCAAAAAGGGTGCTAAGGAAATTTGGGCACCCGAAATTCTGATAGTAGATTATTGGTACTTTGACTAATATGCTACATTTCAGTGCAAAAGACAGTAGTTAAATATTGGTAAAAAAAAATAAATAAATAAATATATATATATATATATATATATATATATATATATATATATATATATACAGTGGCTTGCAAAAGTAATCGGCCCCCTTGAAGTTTTCCACATTTTGTCACATTACAGCCACAAACATGAATCAATTTTATTGGAATTCCACATGAAAGACCAATACAAAGTGGTGTAGACGTGAGAAGTGGTACGACAATCATACATGATTCCAAACATTTTTTACAAATAAATAACTGCAAAGTGGGGTGTGCATAATTATTCAGCTCCCTTATTCAATACTTTGTAGAACCACCTTTTACTGCAATTACAGCTGACAGTGTTCTAGGGTATGTCTCTACCAGCTTTGCACATCTAGAGAATTAAATCCTCGCCTATTCTTCTTTGCAAAATATCTCCAGCTCAATCAAAATAGATGGACAGCATTTGTGAACAGCAGTTTTCAGATCTTGCCACAGATTCTCGATTGGATTTAGATCTGGACTTTGGCTGGGCCATTCTAACACATGGATATGTTTTGTTTTAAACCATTCCATTGTTGCCCTGGCTTGATGTTTAGGGTTGTTATCCTGCTGGAAGGTGAACCTCCACCCCAGTCTCAAGTCTTTTGCAGACTCCAAGAGGTTTTCTTCCAAGATTGCCCTGTATTTGGCTCCATCCATCTTCCCATCAACTTTGACCAGCTTCCCTGTCCCTGCTGAAGAGAAGCACCCCCAGAGCATGCTACTGCCACCACCATATTTGACAGTGGGGATGGTGTGTTCAGAGTGATGTGCAGTGTTAGTTTTCCACCACACGTAGCGTTTTGCATTTTGGCCAAAAAGTTCCATTTTGGTCTCATCTGACCAGAGCACCTTCTTCCACGTGTTTGCTGTCCCCCCCACATGGCTTGTGGCAAACTGCAAACAGGACTTCTTATGTTTTGGCTGTTCAATGTTCAATGGCTTTTTTCTTGCCACTCTTCCATAAAGGCCAACTTTGTGCAGTGCACGATGAATAGTTGTCCTATGGACAGATTCCCCCACCTGAGCTATAGATTTTTGCAGCTCATCCAGAGTCACCATGGACCTCTTGATTGCATTTCTGATCAGCGCTCTCCTTGTTTGGCCTGTGAGTTTAGGTGGACGGCCTTGTCTTGGTAGGTTTACAGTTGTGCCATACTCCTTCCATTTCTGAATGATCGCTTGAACAGTGCTCCGTGGGATGTTCAAGGCTTTGGAAATCTTTTTGTAGCCTAAGCCTGCTTTAAATTTCTCAATAACTTTAACCCTGACCTGTCTGGTGTGTTCTTTAGACTTCATGGTGTTGTTGCTCCCAAGATTCTCTTAGACAACCTCTGAGGCCGTCACAGAGCAGCTGTATTTGTACTGACATTAGATTACACACAGGTGCACTCTATTTAGTCATTAGCACTCATCAGGCAATGTCTGTGGGCAACTGACTGCACTTAGACCAAAGGGGGCTGAATAATTACGCACATCCCACTTCAGTTATTTATGTGTAAAAAAATGTTTGGAATCATGTATGCTTTTCATTCTACTTCTCATGTGTACACCACTTTGTATTGGTCTTTCATGTGAAATTCCAATAAAATTGATTCATGTTTGTGGCAGTAATATGACAAAATGTGGAAAACTTCAAGAGGCTGAACATTTTTGCAAGCCACTGTATATATATATATATATATATATATATATATATATATATATATATATATATATATATATATATATATATATAATTTTTTTTTACTTTTTTGAGTTTATTAAGTAAATGAGACAGGACATGTTTAGTTCTCCTTTTCTTGTATGGTCTTTGTGCCGCGCAGACGTCCTGCAGAACGAGCAGCAATAAGACCAACTTTGCGACCGGCTGGAGTGTCTCTCCTGATAGTTGAGGGTTTACCAATGTGTTGATGGTTTCCACCACTGAAGGGATGTTCTGCAGGGTTCATAGCCACACAACAAACACGTGGCCAGCAGTTTCTCTTGGCCTTGTATTTGTGGTACGCACGCCCCGCCTTCAGGATGGGTTTGTCAATTCTGCCATCGCCAGCGACAACAACACCAACGATTGCTCTGTTTGCAGAAGAGATGACTTTCTTGTACCTGGAGGGGAACTTGACTCGTTTCTTGGTTTCAGGGTTGTGTGAGATGACTGTGGCATAGTTACTGGATGCACGGGCGAGCTTGCCATGATCACCTGGCTTCTCCTCTACGCAGCACACAATGGTTCCTTCTGGCATGGTGCCGACCAGGAGCACATTGCCGATGTTCAGCTGGGCTTTCTTGCTGCAGTACAAGAACTGCCCAGTGTGGATACCCTTAGCTGCAATGAAGAGTTCTGTCCTCTTCTTGAACCTGTAAGGATCCCGGAAGGCAACTTTGGCAAGTGGTGCACCACAGCCAGGATCATGAATAGTATCTTTTACAATCCCTTTGATATATCTGTGTCTTTCAGCGAAGCTTAGCGGGACCTTTTCTGTGCTTTACATGAGCTCTGAAGACGGAACTCACACCTTTTTTCTGGCCTCTGATCACACGTCCCATTGTGCACTTGGCCTGGGCTGTCCACGAAGAGCAGTAAAAAAATATTTTTACTACAGCTATATACAACCTTATTCTCACTCTGAACCCTCCCACCACCAACATCTAATCTTAACCCCCTCCCTATGCCTAACCTTAACCACCCCACCCATGCATAATCTTACGCCTATCCTTAAAGGGAAGGTCCAAGCAAAAAAAAAAATGAGTTTCACTTACCTGGGGCTTCTACCAGCCCCATGCAGCCATCCTGTGCCCTCGTAGTCACTCACTGCTGCTCCAGTCCCCCGCTGGCAGCTTTCTGACCTCGGAGGTCAGGGCCGAATTGCGTACATTTTTACACATTCCCGCTAGTGCAGGAACATTAACACATACATTTTTACGCGTTAGTGGTGCAACACGTAAATTTTTGTTCATGCACTAGCTGGAATGCGTAAAAATGTATGCAATGTGGCCCTGACCTCCGAGGTCAGAAAGCTGCCAGCAGGGGACTGGAGCAGCAGTGAGTGACTACGAGGGCACAGGATGGCTACATGGGGCTGGTAGAAGCCCCAGGTAAGTGAAACTCATTTTTTTTTTTTGCTTGGACCTTCCCTTTAACCACCTCCAATACGCCTAACCTTAACCACCCCAACATGCCTAGCCTTAACCACCCCCGACACGCCTAACCTTAATCACCCCGACATGCCTAACCTTAACCACCCCCAACACGCCTAATCATAACCCCCCCCCCCTTAACCACACCCGCAACACCAATCACTGCAGAAATCACATTCCAACATCCATAGGTGCTCTTTGAAATACCCAACCACTGCAAAAAAAACACCATTTTTTAGGTTTTGCCATAGGTACCCATTGGAATACTGCAATTGAGAGAGAATTTTTGGGATATGGTTAAATTTATACATGAGATTTCAAGCATATTAAAAATTGTTGCATATTCTAAAATATACAGTTAATGACTGTTTATACAGTTAAAATGAAGGGAGTCAGATATTGCAAAACCAATATTTTTATCATACATTTCTACAAAAACTATATATATTATCAGGTGCCCAAATTTCCACTTCAGCGCCTGCTTACCGCTACTTTTAATTGGTGTCAGTTGTGACACCCATTTTGTCCACTAGCGGCTGGCACCAAAATTGTCTGCTTCCGTGCTAACCGATAGACCATTGTGCGGGCCAAATTTCATATTTTTCAACGGAAGAGCCATTCAGGGGTTATAACAAGATGAGTCTTTAGGCAGAGGTTGTGCATTCCAGAATCCCTTTAGTTCTGCCCAGTGCAATATTTAATGTCATTAATAAGACTGAGGTATGATGTCTAGAAATGCTTTGATCTTTCTTTCTCCTCCCTGTTTCTTTTCTATTCCAAGTTTCTTTATGTTCAATTTCAAAGCCTGTATTATTTGTATATTCTATCGATATACATCATTATACTTTATGCATTGTAATTTTTCATGTCTTACTCCAGATCATTTCTAAAGTTACATTTGGAAATTGGCAATTTGGCATGTTTGAAGCAGAAATATAGATTAACCACTGCATATTTTTTCAATAACTGTGGGTCAGCCAATCGTTTGAGGCCCATTTTCTTAGCATACACAGAAAACTTGAACTAACATCTTATGCAGTAGAATAGCTGCTTATAACTTAAAAGTTTTCCAAAGTGAACTCTTAACTTAGACAAGGCACTTCACCTTGTGGGAACACACAGAATAGATAAACTTTTCCAAGCATAGAAAACTGACATACTAGATTTGGTACAACAAACTTGGGAAGAAGCACTAGGCCCCATGACAGCAGTAAGCATGGCAGCCAGCGACAAATTGATATCACTAAAATGTATACACTGTACTTTCCTTTCTTTGCTAGGATTACACAGTTTGATCCCATGCAGTAGATAAATGTAATCAGTGTAGACCTGAAAAAGCAGATTACATGCATAATATTTGGAACTCCCCAGAGATAACGGAGTTCTAGATTTGAATACATAACGCGATACAAAAAAAACTTCAAATATACATACTGTATACTATACTGAAGCCTGAGGAACCTCTGTTGGGAGCGGGTAATAACCAATGGATGAAATACATCAATTATTCATCTATCATATGGGAATTTACAAAAACCATAAATGTCCCAAAATATACAGTACCATGAAAGTATGACAACATGCATGTTACCCTGTAAACATAAGTGTATCCACTGCTTTATCCTAACAGAACAGTGTGATAGCCCATCCTGCAAGGTGATGATTATTTTGTCCATCGCAACGTGGTGCAACGGACAGAGGGCCATATGCAATTCACTTTTTCACCTGAGTTTTCTCCTAGGTGATATTTTCACCACTTGTAAATAAAATACCTGTTACACCACCATCAAGCAAACAAATACTTAAAATAATTTTGACAGGAGTTTTTTTACCTACTTTTTGGTACTTTTTCAATTGCAAAGTGCTAAAAAGTTCATTTAAATTGAAGATGAAAAATTATCTCCTAGGAGAAAACTCAGGAGAAAATGTCAATTGCATATAGCCCAGAGTGTGAAAGAACCCTAAGTGGTTATACACTTTTAGGCCCTATTCACCCTGGAGCATTTTGTCAGCATTTTGCTGATTGCCAGCAGTGTATTTCAATTAAACTATTCACACTGTAGCTTTGTGATTTGGATAAAATCGCAAACTCGCTGCATGTAGCATTTCTGGAGAGAGTGCGATGCAATTCTCGTTTCCGGAACAAAATCACATAGCGAAATTACCGTACAATTGTTACAAAAGGGCATTGCAAATAGCAAATACTGGATGATTGTGTTTTGCAATAACAAGTAAGAACTGGCCGTATATACTGTTTTTAACAACATAGTATTTAAAGCGGAATATAACCCCGCATTTCAACTTTGCTCTAAAATATTATTTACAGTATATTATATGCAACCAGCATTTTTTTTTTACTAGACCAGCATTGGAAGGGATACACAGGGCTTTAAAGTTCCTGGAGATTTCTGCAGACGCATCCAAAGCTGACATAGATACATTTTGTTTACATAAATGTATCTAAGTGTGGTATGTGACTCATCTCTCTGACTGAGAAGGAGCTGGAGGACAGCCAAAGAGTGTGTAACATTTCTCAATAGATACATTTAACTAAATAGAATGTAACAATCTGAACTTCTGCATATCTCTCCACGGAACTTTAAACCTCTGTGTTTAACCCTTCCAATGCTGGTCTAGTAAAAAAAAATGCTTTTTGCATATAATATGCTGTAAATAATGTTTTAGAGCAAAGTTGAAATGCAGGGTTATATTCCGCTTTAACTACTACTTTGAAATAAAATTTGTTTAAAAAAAATTTCTTAAATGTCTTGTGGAGTTTTCAGGAAAACTGGGATTTCTGATCAGGGCCCTCATTTTAATAATTTGCTGCAGCATAGACTTCTTGAGCTGCAGGCTGTGTAATATTTTCAGACAGCTCTGTGTTCCATCTCTGTGTTGCCTTATGTCACCTGACCTAATGTTTTAAATTTGATTTTTATCTGCAGAAGCATCCTCTGTAACCCCCCCCCCCCCCCCTTTACAGAAAAACAAAAACCGCATTTGGTCATTCTGTAAACGTCAAAATTTATCTCAGAAAAAAGAATGGAATAGGATCAAAATACAATTTGAGCTCGTATGTGTCATGTATGTTTAATTTTCCTGGTTCCTAGTCTGAGAGAACTTCTCTTACTTCCTGTGACAGTGATCCAGGGGAGGACTGGGACCTTTTGGCCTAGGGGGAAAAACACAAACTAGAGGCCCGTGTTCATGGTACCTTCAGCCCAAATGTGGAAATACAGCAAGGACACTTGCAGGACAGCGTGACAGGTAAAGTATAACTGCACAAGCATCGGGTGTCACATAATACATTTGGAGAGACGACAGCCAGGGGTTTCCGTCGCGTTCTTTGTTCGTGATTATCGCACTCTGTTATTGATGTGCACCGGATTAACCACATCAGCCTGAGATTAACCAGCATCTCAGATTCTACCAATTTCCACTCCAAAACAGTCAAGTTGTTGATTAGTTGGGCAAGCTTGTGGTAGCACTGATTTTCATCCAATTCGATAGTAATTAGCAAAACAGTTGGTTGATCACCGAGTCGACAGATGTATGGACACCTTAATTCCCCAAGGCTCCCCCCCACACACACTTATATCCAAAGAGGGACTGTCCCTTCAAAAGAGGGACAGTTGGGAGCAATGATGGTGAGAAAGCAGGCAGAGTTTTTTTTTATTCCCACTGACCCTCCAGGCAAGCCTTTGCTCTGCATCATGCCATGTATATTTACTAGCTTTCCCACCCTCTAATTGCTAATTGGGCTTTTATTTCCCTCAGCCAGCCTAGTGGTTCACCTTATACAAAAACCCAAATGCAGCAGGCCCTGCACCAGCCCTAAATCATTAAATGAGAGGCAGCCTGGGGGGAAATCTCCCCCCTTCCCCCCTGGCCAGTCCTCCCCTGCAGTGATCAGAATCACACAACAGGAAGTAGGCTATATACCTTCAAACAAGACAAAAAGACTAAAAAAATTGTGTGAAAGTCAACATTTTTATTTCTGTACGTAACTTCCTGTCTTCATTCAGATAACAGATGACCAAGGTGAATTTGGGTCTCAATCTGCCCTAGGCCAACACAGCAGCAAACTCACTGTCATCTCAGAGCGCCAATCCACTTATTGGACAGAAGCCTTGAATTTCCTGCAGAGAGTCAGGGTTAAACCATGTTAAACTCTCAATTCTAGCAGTAAAGGAGCATATTATGCTGAACGCAGTTCCCTAAGGAGCAAGCATCGTCTGGAGTACAGAATCACAGCTGGCGAACCCTGTTAGATGTTAAACTTTCAGCCTTTGCCGATGATCAAGGCAGACTGGGTGCCCTTTAAAATGTGGGACACGGTCTGAATCCGGCGGAGATAAAAGATGCATTTTCTCGGTACCACAAATCTTTGATGTTCAGGGAAGGGAAGAAAAGTCATATTATTCTTGGTTTATAGAATAGAAAAAAAAATAGGGGAGAAGGACTTCAATGTAAAGTGGGTTAAGTTCAGGGGGGACCTGGATTCCATACCTAAGATAAAAGGAAGTTTAAAAAAAAATTGGGGACTCACCGGTAATTGGCAGCGTGAAGACAAGCTTCATTTCCATTCAGGACCGCTCCTTCCCTCTCCGCTTTTTGAAAAGATTAAATAATGGGACACATTCATTAGGACGATCTAGGCACTAAAGCGAAACAATATTACTTATGTCCGCTCGTTAGTGGACTTGACCGTTGAGCAAGCCCATAATGGAATAAGTGACAGATTTTATAACAGCAGCATTTGACTGTGAAAATGGCAGCAAAGGATGTTCGATGAAGATATAATGACTAGAACTTTCCTAGAAACATGTATTTATAGTTGTCAGGTACCAAAAAACATGGCTGGCAGTGAAAATGAAACGGCTGCATAAGAATATAGTCACCTTAAAGTCCTAATACTTCCATTCTTCAGTTTTTAAATTAGAAAAAAGCAAAGATCTTCTCTAGCGTCAGAAAGCCTTGTATCAACACAACACCTTTTGTAGCCCAAAGTTATACTTCTTTCAAGTGGTAGCCGAAAGTCTATACAGGCATTACCTGTTTTCTGCCATTGTATCTCTTGCAGTTGGCCTAGTTAGATTTATATAACTGATACCTATTGTATTCACTGTAATGGGGCCTTCCTCCCTTTCCCTCATAATTAGACAGAATTTGCTATAAGGGGACGCATTGTTATCAGAAGCAATCAAAAGTCTGTGTGTAGCTTTTGATGGCCAAACAACACCATCATTTTGTTTTTTGTGAACGCATCTGCAAACATTACCGGGATTGGCAGGGCGAACTGCTGAAACATTCATGGCATCTCTGCAGCCACAATTTCTTTTAAAAAGGTGTACAAAGTGTACCCAAACCCAGACAGTGGCATGGTGAAGGTGGATCAAGGCCGACATAGTCTGCAAAAATTACATAGCGTAGTTTATGCAGAGGCTTTTTTTCGCGCATAAATGCCAAAAATCACATGTAGTTTCTAGACTTTTCAGATAACGGTCTTAAGTATGTCCGCCGTGGTTACCTACCTAAACATTTGAAAAAGCAGCCACAATAGGTGAGGCCAGAAAAACTGAGCAGTTGCTGATGAATAAATATTTTACTTTCAGCCTCTATATGACACAAAGGCCATAAAAACTGGGCAATTACCTGCCGGTTAAATATTTGACTTTCAGCCTCTGTAAGACACAGAGGCCATAACAATTGGGTGGCATAAATATTTGCCATGTGCCAGTATAGTAATAATATTTTTTTTAACATTTTTGTTTTTTTAGGGGGGGTAAAGCAAATCAAAGTAGGACCAAGTGACATTCTGGTTGGTGGCAGATGGAGCAGGAAAGCTGTGTGTGCCTGTGGCCAGGGCAGGCATGAGGCCTGGAGTAACTTGCATATACCAGGGTAGTAATAATAATAATAATAATTTTTTGGGGGGGAAGTAAAGCCAATCAAAGTAGGACCAAGGAACATACTGGGTGGTGGTGGATGGAGCAGGAAAGCTGTGCCTGTGGCCAGGGCAGACATGAGGTCTGGAGTAATTGGCATGCGCCAGAATAATAATGGTTAAAAATCAAATGAAATTAGGACTGTATTACACGTCAGTGCTGTAACCCTCTGGTATCCACGACTCATTCATTTTAATAAATGTTAAATAATCGACACTGCTGTATGATGGGCAACTTCACTTGTCTGTCACAATTCCTCCAGCTGCAATGAATGTCCTTTCTGACAGGACACTTGAGACGGGACAATCCAACATGGCAAGTTGTGACAGCTCTGACCACAGGCCAAGCCTGTGTACTCAAAAGTCCAGAGGTTACTCGCTCTTCAGAGTGTCTACAAACATCCTTTCTCAATCTTTTTACCCTGGAGGAACCCTGCAAATACATTTTGGATCTCGAGGAACCATTGCAAGTAATTTTTGGACCTCAAGGAACCCCTGCATTTATTTTGCAGGTGGCATGGTCTTTAAAAGCTGCTGTAGTTGTTTATGTCACTACCCCCTATTACAGTGCCCTTTATTATAATGTCTCCTTATTCTAGTACTTTATATTAATGTGCTCATTATTATTCTGAATGTAATGCTTCTTTTTACAGTATCTCCTATTATAGTGTGCTCACTATCAAACTTCCCCCAACCCCCACAATGGGGGGAAATGCCAAGGATCCCCTGCAGAGTACTCAAGGAACCCTGGGGTTCCAGGGAACCCTGGTTGAGAAAGCTTAATCTACAGTGATCATTAACCCAAAGTAGTTAGATACCTGTTGGTAGAGGTGTTCACTGAAGGTGGATCCAGAAGCACCCTATTGAGGCTTTGTGCAGAAGAAGGACCTCATATTAGACATGATTGCCACATCACCTTCAGCATGAACTTGCCCTGTTCTTGCACGCTACCTCTTCTTTCTTTCTCTGCTATCACCACCCTGAGAAACAGAATACAGCATTTGTCTAAGCTTGGTGTAAAAATGCTGCATTTTGGCCACCTTTGAAGAGTCTGGTATCATGTCCACCATTTTCTGGTTGTACCGAGGTTCTAATAAAATTGCCACACGGTACAGGTCCATCTCCTTCATGGATTTGACACAGGGGCCCTTCCTCAGACACAACAACATGAACTGCCCCATTCTAATGAGGTTTCAGGGAAAGAACTGCAACTCCTGTTCCACATCCAGGGCAACATCCTCCACCCTGGTTTGTTGCCCCCAGCCACAGATAAGACCAGGGTTGCGGTTGACCACAGCAAAGGAGGATGAGGAGGGTCCAGAAAGATTGGGAGCAGAAGAGGTCAAAGAGGTGGAACACTCAGTGAGCCAGTCAACCACCTCTTTTGCATCCTGGGAAGTAATGGCTTTCTTCTGCACATATGACACAGCCATGGGATGACAAACCACCACAGCCCCTTGAACCTCTGAGTTTTGGCCTGCCTCTGCCTGTAATGTGGGTGTGTAGGGTGATTAAAAAAAAAAAACACTGGAAAGAAAAAGCACAGAGACAACGGGAGCCCCATTAGTGCAGTACATCACAACATTGAATAAAAGTGTAAATTATGGTACTTACAAAGGAAGGTTGCAGACGGGCAACTGACCACTGTAGGCAGGTGGAGATGCACAAACTCAACTCCACTTGAGTGTACAGACAGGCTGGATGTGGTTGCTCTCTTAGTACAAAAATTGTAGATGGTTGTGGGGGTGGTCGAAACACACCTGACCAAATAGAATGCCCCTCCCAGAGGAGGATGGGTAACACAAAGCGGAAAAGAGGCGCCCAAGGTATGATAAAACTGCATTAAAACCAGCTAAAACTTTGTTAAAAACTAGAGATTGCCCGAACCTTCTATTTTAGGTTTGCAAACCTCGAACGCGAACTTCCACAAAAGTTCGGTTCGCGTGAACTTTCGCGAACCGCAATAGACTTCAATTGGGGAGGCGAACTTTGAAAACTAGAAACATTTATGCTGGCCACTAAAGTGATGGAAAAGATGTTTCAAGGGGTCTAACACCTGGAGGGGGGCATGGTGGAGTGGGATACACGCCAAGAGTCCAGGGAAAAAATCTGGATTGGACGCACAGCAGCGTTTTAAGGGCAGAAATCGCATTGCATGCTAAACTGGAGCCTAAAGTGCTTTTTAATGCATGTGTATACATAAATCAGGGAGTGTAATTATAGTGTACTGCTACACACTGACAGGCCAAACTCACTGTGTAACGCACCGCAAACAGCTGTTTGTGTAGTTACGGCCATGCTGGACAGGTGCGCACCATGGCCAGAGTGCAGGCGATGGCGGTTTTCAAGCCCGTATGGTCGCCGAGCTGAGGTAGCTCAATGACGGAACAACAGTGACTGTCCAGCTGATCGAATTTGGTCTGTCCACAATGAAGCAATGACCTTATTATCTTGGGTGTACCCCCCCCCCCCCGACATACTCATATAGTCAGCGGTCATTGCTTCTTTGTGATACGTAAGCCCCTTCACTGCAGCAAGGTAACGATCATGAAGGGGAATTGACACATGTACATGCCTTTTGTTTTGTTTTTGCAGCTGCAGTGCAGCCAGAAAAATTAGGCAGGCATGTACACACACCAGAAAAATTATTATAGCGGCCGCTGCTAGCAGCCTGGAGTCCTGGACCCTGTTGGTGGTGGCGGAGAAGGCAGTCAAGCGGCCTGCAGGCAGAGATGCTGTGTGGGGAGCGACTTAGTCTTGGGGCAGGCAGTCACACGGCGGGCAGGCAGAGATGCTGTGTGTGGGGAATGACTTAGTCTTCGGGCAAGCAGTAGCCCTGCGGGATCCATGCCTCATTCATTTTGATAAAGTTGAGGTACTGAACAGTTTTGTGACCTAGGCAACTTCTCTTCTCAGTGACAATGCCTCCAGCTGCACTGAAGGTCCTTTCTGACAGGACGCTTGAGGCAGGGCAAGACAGAAGTTGGATGGCAAATTGTGACAGCTTTGGCCACAGGTCAAGCCTGCACACCCATTAGTCCAGGGGTAAATCGCTGCTCATAGTGTCTACATCCAGACTTAAGGCCAGGTAGTCGGCTACCTGCCGGTCAAGGCATTAGTGGAGGGCTAAGGCGAGTCATTGGACTAAAGAATGTCTGCATGTCCGACATCACCATAAGATCGCTGGAGCGTCCTGTCCTTGCGTGCGTGGACATGGGAGAAGGATTACTGGCAGTGGTACCTTTATTCCATTGTGCTGTGACATCACCCCTTAAACGCACTGTAAAGCATAGTTGCCAGCTTGTTCTGCAAGTGCTCTATCCTTTCTGCCTTCAGGTGAGTTGGTAACATCGCCGCCACTTTGTGCTTATACCGAGGGTCTAGTAGCGTGGCCACCCAGTACAGGTCATTCCCCTTGAGTTTTTTATACGGGGGTCCCTCAACAGGCTGGACAACATGAAAGACGCCATCTGCACAAATTTGGATGCAGGCGTACTATCCATCTCCTCTTGCTCTTCCTCAGTGATGTCAGGTAAGTTCTCCTCCTCCCCCCAGCCACGAAGATTACACAGGAACGTTGAGCAGCACAAGTCCCCTGCAATGCCTGCTGCAGTTGTTCTTCTGCCTCCTCCTCAAAAAAAAAACACCTTCCATCATCTGACTCCTCTTCCCCACACAACTCTTACTCCTTCTCCTCCCCCCTCTGTGCTGCCGCAGGTGTTGAGGAAACATCTGGTTCTGCTGAGAATTGATTCCACAACTCTTCCTCCTGTTCCTGTAACTGTTCCTGTTCACGCTCCTCCACAGCTTGATCCACCACTCTACGCACGGCACGCTCCAGGAAGAAAGCATATGGGATCAAGTCGCTGATGGCGCCTTCACTGCGACTCACCAGGTTTTTCACCTCCTCAAACGGCCGCATGAGCCTGCAGGCACTTCGCATGAGTGTCCAGTACTTCGGCTAGAACATCCCCATCTCCCCAGAGCATGTCCTTTCACTGTAGTTGTAGAGATACTGGTTGACAGCTTTCTCCTATTGTAACAGGCGGTTAAACATCAGGAGCGTGGAATTCCAGTGAATCGGTCTATCGCAAATCAAGCGCCTCACCGGCAAGTTGTTTCTCCGCTGAATATCGGCCAAGCATGCCATGGCCGTGTAAGACCGTCTGAAATGCCCAAACACCTTCCTAGACTGCTTCAGGACGTCCTGTAAGCCTGGGTACTTACACGCAAATCTCTGAATTATTAGAAACAGCACATGTGCCATGCAGGGTACATGTGTCAACTTTCCCAAATTCATAGTCGAAATGAGATTGCTGCCGCTGTCACACACCACGTTGCCGATCTCCAGTTGGTGCAAGGTCACCCACTGATCCACCTGTTTGTTAAAAGCAGCCAGGAGAGCTACTCCAGTGTGACTCTCCGCTTTGAGGCAAGACATTTCTAAGCTGGCGTGACACCATCGTACCTGGCACGCAGCATAGGCCCTGGGGAGCTGGGGCTGTGTAGCTGGAGAGGAGATTGCAGCACCAGTAGAATTGTACTGCCACTCAGCCAAGGAGGAGGAGGACAACGACAGCGAAGAGGATGTAGCAGGAGGAGAGGAGGTGGCAGGAGGCCTGCCTGCAAGCCGTGTCACAACTAGGTCCGCTGCACAGCCACGTACTCCCTGCTTGCTAGCGGTCACCAGGTTGACCCAATGGGCTGTGTAAGTAATGTACCTGCCCTGACCGTGCATGGCAGACCAAGCATCCGTGGTCAGATGGACCCTTGGCCCAACACTTTGTGCCAGAGATGACACCACTTGCCTTTCAAATTCACAGTACAGTTTGGGTATCGCCTTTTTTGAGAAATAATTGTGACCTGGTATCTTCCACTGCAGTGTCCCAATGGCCACAAATTTTCAGAAGGCCTCAGAGTCCACCAGCTGGTATGGTAGCAGCTGGTGAGCTAACAGTTCTGCCAAGCCAGCTGTCAGACGCCGGGCAAGGGGGTGACTGGCAGACATTGGCTTCTTCCGCTCAAAGATTGCCCTCACGGACACCTGGCTGCTGCTGTAGGCAGAGGAGCAGGAACCGCTCAAGGTGAGAGGCGGAGTGTAGGAGGGTGGCTGTGATTGTGAAGGTGCAAGGAAGAATGCGGCTGAAGATGATGCACCTGAAGGAGGAAGAGGAGAAGGAGGGTGACTTTGCTTTTGTGTGCTGCTTTTCCTCAAGTGGTCTTCCTATTGCAGTTTGTGCCTTTTCTCCATGTGCCTTTGTAAGGCAGTTGTCCCTACGCGGGTGTTGGCCTTTCCACGGCTCAGTTTTTGGTGGCAGAGAGAACAGATGACATTGCTCTCATTTGAGGCAGACACACAAAAAAATTTCCACACCGCCGAGCCCTGGGTTGATGGCACTATGGTGGCGTAAGCAGCTGATGTTGAAGGGCATGTTGGCTTGCTGTCCATAGGTGGCGATACATGGCGCCGGACACTGCCACCAGCTGTTTCTGACAAGCTCCCCCTGCTTCTTTCAGGAACTCATCTCCTCCTACTCCTCTCTGACTCCCCCTCTGAACTGTCCCCCTGTTCATCTCCTCTATTAGGAACCCACATGACATCCGTATCATCATAATCATCATCATCATAATCATCCTCCCCAGCTTCACTTGTATCAGACACCTCCAAAACTGCACCAACAGCAGGTACTTCATCATCCTCCTCCTCACACCTTATGTCCATAGTGTTGCCTAACTCAGACATATGAGGTGGTGTAACTTGCTTAGCGCCTTCATCTTGTTATAACAATAATGGCTGTGAAGCAGTGAATTCCCCACCAATTAAGTCCTGCGAAGTGTCAAATTTAGCGGATGTGGTGCTTGGAGTAGCGCTGGTGGCTGCGGAAGATGAGGTGTTCTGTGTTAAATAGTCAACCACGTCCTGACAATCTGGGGGGGGGGGGGGGTTGATGGGACATGCCTTCTTCTGAGCACTGTACTTTGGTCCAGGGCCGCACGAAATCACGTCATCACGACCTCGAACAGACCTGCCGGGTGGCCTGCCTCTGGCTCTGCCTCTGCCTGTTGTTTTGTCCATATCGGGGGAGATGTAGTGAAAGGTATGCACTGACTTGACTAATACAATATGCAGTCACACAGGTGCAATGAAAGGTATGCAGTGACTGGTATTACAATACAATGTGCAGCTGTCACATAGGTGCAGTTAACAGGTATGCACGGACTGATATATAAAACAGCGTGCAGTCACACAGGTGCAGTGAACAGGTATGCACGGATTGGTATTACAAATGTGCAGCTGTCATACACATACATGTACCCTGAACAGGTATGCAGTGACTAGTATTACAAATGTGCAGCTGTCACACACACAGGTACCGTGAACAGGTATGCAGTGACTGGTATATAATATAACACTGCATGCGGTCATGTAGGTGCACTGAACAGGTATGCAGTGACTGGTATCAATACAATGTGCAGCTGTTACACACACAGATACCGTGAACAGGTGCAGTGACTGGTATATAACACTGCATGCTTCTTTCACGCAGGTGCAGTAAACATGAACAGGTAGGCAGTCATTGGTATTACAAATGGCATTACAAATGTTCAGCTGCCTGTCACACAAGTGCAGTGAACAGGTAGGCACTGAATGTGCTGGGCCTGGCAGTGGCAAGGGGCCAAGGGCCAGCTGCAACTGACTGACAGGCCTGTCAGTGGGACACACACACACACAAAAAAATAGATCACAAGAACAACATTAGCTCTCAAAAGAGCTGTTGAGGGGTGCTTTTTAGCAATAGGTATCAGCAGGAGCAAGCTTACAAGCCTAACAAGAGCCTAACAAAGCTTTCCCTATGTCTCTGCAGCAACTCTCCCTTCTCTAATTACTGCAGCCACATGAGTGAGGGAAATGGCCAACGCTGCCTGCCTTTTATAAGGGGGGGGGGGGGAAGCTCCAGGAGGAAGTGCAGCCTGATTGGCTACCATGTGTCTCCTGACTGTGATGTAGAGGGTCAAAGTTGAGCCTAATGGTGTAGTATAGGGGGCGGGTCAAACTCGCATATAGTTTGTGGTTCACTGCGAACGCGAACCACCGAAGTTCACGTGTTCGCGTTCGAATGCGAACCGTTCGGGTCATCTCTGTTAAAAACAGCTAAAACTGTGTTAAAAACTGAGTTAAAAACAGCTAACATGAAAGCAATACCTTGGGCGCCTATTTTCCCCTTTGTGTCTCTCCAACACAACCTCTCCACACAGTATCATAGTAACAGCAAGGAGTTAATCCAAGATGGCATCTGTCTTATATAGGGACATGGTTGCTAGGGACATTCTGATTGGTCCACAAACAAAACGCTGATTAGCAGCGCCAGCAGAAACGAGCGGGAATCGACCCAAGTGCACGCACGGGCGAGCGGTGACACGCCGGCATCGAGCCGCTGCCTTGATACCGGCGCATTCTCGAGCCGTGTATGCCCAGTATAATAAAGAGCTAATACTGTGTTTGAGGTGTGGGCCCCTCTAGCACAAGGGCCCCAATGCGGTGGCTACCTCTGCACCCCCTATTGCTACGCCACTGTCTGTGCTCAGGGGCGTAACTAAAAAATCACGGGCCCCCCCCAGCAAAACTTTGATGGGGCCCACCCAATGTTCACTTCCCTTGCCTACCCCTAGTGACCTCACTGCCTGGAAGTCCATCTTACAAGGGTCATAAATTAAGAATAGCCATCATAATGCTCACACCCTTAACAAGAGTAGCCACAAAAACAGCTGACTGAAGTATAGTTCCCTTTATCATAGGGAGTGAAGTAGTAGTGGGGGCCCCCATACAGCTCTATGCCCCCTTGCTGCCGCAAGGATCTGTTAACATGTAGTTACACCCCTGTCGGTTCCTGGAGAATTCTGCTTACTCCACCAACTCTCCTTTTTCTGACATACTCTGCATCACTTGATAATTAAAGGATACCCGAGGTGACATGTGACATCATGAGATAGACATGTGTATGTACAGTGCCTAGCACACAAATACCTATGCTGTGTTCCTTTTTTCTTTCTTTGCCTGAAAGAGTTAAATATCAGGTATGTAAGTGGCTGACTCAGTCCTGACTCAGACAGGAAGTGACTACAGTGTGACCCTCACTGATAAGAAATTCCTCTTTTTATCTCTTTCTTGCTCTCAGAATCTCAGAAGCCATTTTCTACTAGGAAAGTGTTTTATTGTTGGAATTTCTTATCAGTGAGGGTCACACTGTAGTCACTTCCTGTCTGAGTCAGGACTGAGTCAGCCACTTACATACATGATATTTAACTATTTCAGGCAGAGAAAGAAAAAAATAACACTGCATAATTATTTGTATACTAGGCACTGTACATACACATGTCTATCTCATCATGTCACATGTCACTTCGGGTATCCTTTAAGCTTCCTCCACTTTATGACTCTTCTCTATTGATATATGCTGTGCTGCTCAAAGACTCTGCTCCTTCCACTATCCAACCCCCTCTTCATTATATGCTCTGTGCTGCTGGAGAATTCTGCTCTTTTCACTATATAGCTTTGTTTTCCTAATGTAATCTGTAATGTAGTGGAAAACGTCCTCCAGCAGCATAGAGTATTTCAGGAGAGGGGAATTAAACAGTGGATAGAGTGGCATGTCTTACATATACAGTATAGCTGTCTGACTGAAATTTCTACTTTCATGCCTGTTTTCACCTGAACCGGTACACTTTAAAATGAAAGTCTATTGTGATCTATAATGGAAGTTTTTTCTTCCAGATTGCTGAACATTCTAAATAAAGAGCTCCTCTAAGAAGTAATAACTGAGGCTGATGTCGTAACCCTAGCATTAGGTTTCTACCACATGGACACATTGACGCCCCTCCTGTCTGCACAATGCTTTCTGCACCACACTTGCCTTTAACACTGTGACAGGATTATAACTATATCATTTGTTATAGTGTGAACCTTTTTTTTTCTTGTTTAAATTAATGAGCATAAGGTTGTCAAGGGCTGCCATGGTAACGGGTGGTTGCCAAGGAACCCAAAGCGAGGCAGTGCCTGCAGAGCGTAATAAGAGGTCACATTAACTACTAACAGAGAGGTGGTGGCTGGTGGTGGGGGTGTATAAAAAAAAAATATGTGCGCCCACATAGTGTTTAACCCCTTGCTTGCTGGATGGGGATGTGCCAATCTTTCTATAGCTTTCTGACAGTGAAGTTGGATAAGTACAAGATGAAGTCTAACTTGTTGCCATGAGGTCTGCACTTTGCACTTGAAGCTGTGCTGTAAATGTGTGTGGTGTAAATTAAAGGGAACCTTAACTGAGCCAGAAAAAAAAAAAGTTTCACTGAACAGGGGCTTCCACCAGCCCCCTGCAGACGTCCTGTGCTCACTCGCCGATCATTCGTCCCTCGCTGTGGCTGTTTCTTTTTCGGCGACTGATCAGTTGCCGAGCTAGTGTGCCTGTGCGGCCCTGGCTGCTGGCCTCCTCAATCGCGCTCCTGTTCCTGTGGCCATCCTGTGCATGCACAGTTCGCATACTACATACGTACGCTTACTGTACATGCACACTACTGCAACAGGGACGAGAGCGCGATTGAGGCCGCGTGCAGCCCTGGCGCACTGGCTGAAAGCGAAATTAAGCCACGGCGGGGAACAGGATGATCGGTGAGTGATGGTGCGGGCACAGGACATCTGCAGGGGGCTGGCGGAAGCCCCAGGTAAGCAAAACTTTTTGTTTCTGGCTTGGTTAAGGTTCCCTTTAACAAACCATAATTCTGAAACATTAAATGAGTCAGAATCGTTTGGTTGCTATGGGGAACAGATATATATATATATATATACATACATAACATTAAGCTCCAGAGACAACTTTTCATTAAGCTTTGTGTAGCAAGTGTGATACAGTCATATAAATAAAAAAAGTAGCTGCTAAAATAATGCTCCTTAAAGGACACCCGAAGCGAAAATAAACGAATGAAATAAATGATTGTATCTATCTTCCTTCTCCTAAAAATGACTTTTTAAGATATACCACAGTTTTATTTTATGTTTAAATCTACTTTTTACGTTTTAACTGTTTTATTGTTTTTGCTCAATGACAGATTCATTTAAGTATGCCAGAGCTAAAATCTATGAACTATTGACCCATTTTAAAATCACAAACACTGGTCCGCATGACAGCCGGGGGCCCAAGGTCGCTCTCATTAGCTGGGGCCCCCAAACCACCATGTGATACCTAGAGGGAAGTGTGGGCAAGCCCTGGACCTTTCACCTCCAGGGAACTCACCCCCACCACCTCTAAACTAAATACTAACTGGAACAAATACAATTGCTAACTCCCAGCTAGCGCAATCTCCTGCCTTTATCTGGTCAGCAGATGCCAGTCAGCCAATCAGTTGTACTGTTATACACCCTTTGCCTGCTGTACCAAATCTAGCAGGAATTGCATAAATTAGCATTCAGGTGGGAGGCTTCGGTTGGATGCAATCGTAGATAAATATCACAAACACTGG
This sequence comes from Hyperolius riggenbachi, assembly GCF_040937935.1. Lineage (NCBI taxonomy): Eukaryota > Metazoa > Chordata > Amphibia > Anura > Hyperoliidae > Hyperolius > Hyperolius riggenbachi. The sequence continues at coordinate 139,340,566 of NC_090654.1, forward strand.
TCCGCACGACAGCCGGGGGCCCCAAACCATGCGATACCTAGAGGGAAGTGTGGGCAAGCCCTGGACCTGTCGTGCGGACCAGTGTTTGTGATTTTTAAATTTATTTTTTGCAGCTTCCAGGATGCGGTTGACAGGTGAATGGTTAGGGAGGGGACCGTGTGGGAGATGTGCTTACACGGGTTGTCCCTGTAAAACGATGCATCCAACCGAAGCCTCCCATCTGAATGCTATTGACCCATTTTATCTCCATCCTGCTCTCAGAAGCCATTTTCTGCTAGGAAAGGGTCACACTGTAGTCACTTCCTGTCAGACTCAGGACTGAGTCAGCCACATACATACCTGATATTTAACTTTCAGGCAGAGAAAAAAAAAAGGAACACAGGATAGTTATTAGTGTGCTATGCACTGTACATACCCATGTCTATCTCATCATGTCACATGTCACCTCGGGTATCCTTTATACATGTAATTCCTTTGTTAGAACAAAATTTAAAAAAAAAGTTAGGACACTGTAAATTGAAAATATGAACAGGATGGGATCAGTGGCGTAGTTAAGGAGATATGGGCCGCAGTGCCAATTTTGCATTGCACCCCCCTCCCCCTCAAGTACTGTATACATTGACACGGCACACCAAAACCTGCCAAGGACAACCACAGTGTCTGAGGTGCAAGAAGGGGATGGGCCGATGGGGAACTGTTTGTTAATGATAACTATCATTCAAAGCATCTATAGAAAAAGAGAAGCACAGGACCAATAAAGAGCTAATACTGCGGTTAAGGGAGGGCCCTACGGCCGAGACCTCTTGTGTTCATGACCTCTGCAACCCCTGTTGCTGTGCCACTGGATGGGATGCAAACTGGTTAAAGAAAAAATGTTTTTGAAAAGTGCATGTTTGGTCTTGATGCAAGCAGCACAGTAGGAAAAAGTTGGGACAAACTGTGTAGCATTAATTTTAACAACACTGTAAACATTTTGGAACTGAGAAGACAAACTGCACTAATGTTGAAAGTGAAATGTCCCATCTTTGCCTTATGTAGGATTTCTGCTGCGGAACAGTGCAGGGTCTCCTTTGTCATATTTTCAGTTGCATAATATGCTATTGTTTTTCAATGAGTGTTATTATACAAAGGGGTTGATGTACAAAGCTGCAGTAATATTGCTGTTATGCGCAGACTGTGTACAGTAATATTACTAAAACTACCACCAGTATGTAACTGCTGTCGAGAGGAAAAAGGACTCTCTACTGTGTTTACTTCATAGTATCCCCTTACCTGAAGCAGATAAAGTGTTACCACTATCTAAATTTGAACACTTTCTGTTATTGGCAGTGTTAAAACAGTGGTTGGAAGAAAAACCTCCGTCCCTTCCTTTGTTGAAAAACATTCTGAATCATCTTATTCATATGGAAAGGCTGAATTTAGATACATTCTCGTATAAATCTATACAGAAATGTTTTAAAATATGGAGGAAATATGTCGAAAAAGTCTTTAACAGAGAGCAAATTATTGATTTAATGAAACCACTGGAAGGAACGGAATGGTACTTAAAGCAAAAAATAGGGGGGTATCTGGGTTACCTGGAGATTTGAGAGGGGAAAGGTGAAAAATGGGTGGTGGGCAAATGGCATAATAGGGCAGGTAGGATGATAGGTTGTTAATACTAAATAATATCTCTTTATCCTGTTTGTATCAATGCGCAAATTTTCTTCTCAGTATATACGAGGTAGATATTAACGGAAAAGTATTATAGAAACAACTGCTGTTATATCAATGATAAGGTTATCTTTTAAAGTGGCTTTTCTGTTGATGTGGGTCAATGAAAAAAGACACTATACACGAGGTCATTATGATGTAATCTAGTTATTTATTGAACAAAATTGTGCATGATTGATTAATGTGAGAAGCAATGAAGAAACAAATACAGTTGTAATTTTTCCTTTCTTGTACATCTATCATTGCATTAATGTATAATCATTAATTAAATATGTTTAAAAAAAAAACAAAAAACTACCACCAGTAGGTTACAGCGAGTTATGCTATTAGCACAACCCCTGGTGCTAGAGTATTGCAAGTTTTGCTATGGTAATGCATGTTAGTAATGCAATTACCATAGCAATGCTCATGTTACTCAAATCACATGAGCTCGAATAACAATACTGCTGCTGGTAGTAGCAATATTGCCGTGTGCTGTCTGTGCATAGCAATATTACTGCAGCTTCGTGCATCAACCACAAACTCTTTTACTATGGAGCCATGCTGTTGTAATTTGTGGAATTGTGGTTCCGCATTATCTTGATGAAATACTGTAAGTAACAACTTCCATGAAATAAACAAAGCCTGAATGGCAGCAAAAGTTACTTGAAAACCTGTATTCATTAATTGTTCAAATCAGCATTAATGGTGCCTTCCCAGTTAAGCAAGCTATCCATGTCAGGAGTCTAATTACCATCATGGATGCTTGCATTTAGACTGCAAACTGATTACAAGTGAGGTAGAAATTCAATTTAGCCAGAGGGTGTAGCATTTATTCACATTATGATTCACCAGATAACAGTGCGTCTTAAAGGGACCCTGAGCAGCAAAAAGAAATTTGGACTTACCTAGGCTTCCTCCAGCCCCTGTAACCCGTGAGGTCCTCCTTCTCTGCTCTTCCTTGGTCCCACAGGCATCTCCAGTTATTGGCTACTTTGGATGAAGTTGCACGTGCACCCCCACCGCACGCCTGTTGCGTCATCACATCGGTCGCCATAAGCGTCCTGCGCTTGTGCAGTTAATTCTTTAGAGAACCGCGCATGTGTAGGACACTTCCGGTGACTGCTGTGATGACGCGACGGGCGTGCGGTGGGGGTGCCCATGTGCAACTTCCCCCGAAGTCGCTGATCACTGGAGTCACCTGCTGGACCAGGGAAGAGCAGAAGAGGATGCTGAGGGACCTCGTGGGCTATGGAGGGCTGGAGGAAGCCCCATAAAAGTCAAAATTTAGGTTTTTTTTTACTGCTCAGGGTGCCTTTAAAGAGGGGAAGTGAAGATGTAGTCTGCACATTATTATCAGGTGAAAATAAAAATGCTTTATTCAATCAGGCATAAGTCAGGCTAAAATCCATACACCACATGCTTAGTGCGTCTTAAAGAGACACTGAAGCGAAAAAAAATATATGATATAATGAATTGGTTTTGTACTATGAATAATTACTAGAAGATTAGCAGCAAAGAAAATGTTCTCATATTTTTATTTTGAGGTATATAGTGTTTTTTTAACATTGCATCATTCTATAATATGTGCATATTACACAACACTCAGCATTCAAAATGATTCTTTCAGAGCAGTCTGTGAACTAATGACCTCTCCTCTGGCAGAGAAAAAGAAAACAGTTGAGATAATAAAAGTCAGATAACAGCCCTCTCCACGACTTTGAAAGTCGTAGAGCTTAATGGCTTTTTTGCATACAGATAACAAATGGAGTTTCTTAACTCTTCCTGTACTGGAAACAATTAGAATGATGTATCTGATCTTAATGCTTTATTTCTTAGCTGTACTACACATACAAATCATAATATCATAATTTTTTTTTCGCTTTAGTGTCTCTTTAAAGAGACACATACCTACCTAAGGAGAGGGAAGCCTTTGGATCCTAGTGAGGCTTCCCACTGCATCCTTCAGGCCCTTGTTGACTCTTGCAGACCCTCCAGCTGACCGGGGCCCCGCCCCTCTTTTGGCACAGTGCTACTGCACCTACTGCAAGCTTGTGCCAGAATAGAAGTGCGGTCCCGACCAGATTAGCGACAAGCCCTTGACAGTAATGTTTGTAGCATCCATGAGCGGGAACAGGGGACCTGAGGATGCTGTGGGAAGGTTCATTAGGATCCAGAGGCTTCCCTCAGCTTAGATAAATATGTGATTTTGTAACTAAGCTTCGGCTCAGGTATACTTTAAATGACAACAATTAATGGAGGACTTTGCAGAAGTCTCTTATCACAGCATGTGTGAAGAAAATGCCTTCTCTATAAGGTCCTTGCTTCAAAAGTCGGTGTTGAGGGCAGAACTGTACCATGTAGATAGGTGCCACTTCCCTGTCACTATTCACAGAGGAATGATTTACTGTTAAGGGAGGTAAATAAGTGGCTGAGAAGTTGGTGCAGGAAGGGTTTGGGTTCTTGGAGAACCGGGCAGACTTTTCAGTCAGCTACAGGCTCTATTGTAGGGACGACCTGCACCTAAACGGGGAAGGTGCTGCTGTGCTGGGGGAGAAGATGGTTAGAAGGTTGGAAGAATGTTTAAGCTAGGACCTGGGGGCAGGGGGGTGGGGGGTCAAAGCAGAGACTACATGGGGGTTAAACAGAGTAGATCAATGGGATCCTGGGAATATAGAGAATATAGAGGCTGGAGAGAGGGGTATGGGGAGCTCAAAGAGTAAGGAGGGGACGAACCATAAGGAGGTGATTAAACCTTCTACTGCTTCAGTATATGCCACAAAAAAGTAAAGTGTGGAGGTAATACTATATGCATGCTAACCAATGCTAGAGGCCTTTCAAATAAGATTGGTGAATTGGAGTTGCTGATGAGAGATAATGACTATGATATTGTAGGTGTAACAACAACATGGATGGATGCTAGCCATAATTGGATGGTACATTTGTAAGATTATAGTGTTTTTAGAAAAGATAGATCCAGTAAAAAAAAAGGGGGGGGAGTCTGTATGTTGTTAAGACTTCCTTATTTCCAGTTTTGATGGATGACATGGCTGAGGACTGTGACAGCGTGGAATCTTTATGGGTAAGTCTTTATGCCGGAAATAAGAGTTGTCAATTGCTTGTTGGAGTCTGTTATAAACTTCCACAAATAAATGAAATGGAGGAAGTGCAATTATTTCAGCAGATTGAAAAAGCTACTAGCAAAAGCGAGGTCATAATTATGTGTGATTTCAATTATCCAGACATAGGGAAATTGAGGCCACTCGCTCTAGTAAAAGTGGCAGATTTATATCAAAACTGTAAGACAATTACTTAACTCTTACTAAGTTACTTACTAAGACTGGTAGACTGGGAGAGTAAATTACAGGGCAAGGACACTTAAAGGGAAGGTTCAGGGAGGGTGGAGAAAAAATAAAAATCAATTTCCACTTACCTGGGGCTTCCTCCAGCCCGTGGCAGGCAGGAGGTGCCCTCGCCGCCGCTCCGCAGGCTCCCGGTGGTCTCCGGTGGCCGACCCGACCTGGCGCTCTGACGTCATCGGACGTCCGCCGGGCTGTACTGCGCATGCGCAGAACTACTGCGCATGCGCAGTACAGCCCGGCGGACGTCCGATGACGTCAGAGCGCCGGCGTGGGACGCAGAAGTGCCAGGACTTGGAGCGCAGAAGAGCCCGACCTGGCAGCCGGCCTGGCCAGGTCGGGTCGGCCACCGGAGACCACCGGGAGCCTGCGGAGCGGCGGCGAGGGCACCTCCTGCCTGCCACGGGCTGGAGGAAGCCCCAGGTAAGTGGAAATTGATTTTTATTTTTTCTCCACCCTCCCTGAACCTTCCCTTTAAAGTAAATGGCAAACTTTCAAACAGATTCTTAATGAATATCGTAGAATGTACATACCTTATGAATTCTAGATCTGATACCTTAAACATTTTAGATCTAAAAAAAGGCCAGTATGGATAAATAATACTGTTTTAGACATGATGAAGTGTAAAAGGAATGCCTTTAGAGCCCTAAAGTATGAAGGGACTGCATCTGCACTAAAAAATTATCACAAATGTAACAAAAACTGCAAAAAAAAGTAATCAGATTTGCAAAACTGAAAGCGGGGAAAAAATTTGGCTAGTGAGATAAAGTAAAATCCCAAAAAGTTTTACAAATATATAAACTCTAAAAGAAAGAAGGTAGAGAATATAGGACTTAAGGGGCCCATACACTTAACGATTTTCCTGCCGATATACAGAAGATTCGATCACTGTGATCGAATCTGCTGTGAAATCGTTGCGCAAACACAAATGATTGATTTCCGTCCAAAATCAATCGTTCCCGTCAATTCTCGTCGAGCCGTCCGTGCGGAAGATTTTGCTCAATCGCCGGCGGGTCGGGAGTGCGTCGATAGCAGTGTTCGAATGCCCGATGACCGACGCAATACAGCGGCAATACATTACCTGCTCCGGCCGGCGCGAGTCCCCGCTGTCTTCTTCTCCGCTGGGTTCCAGATTCCGAACCGGCTGGCTTCACTTCCTGTCCGGGCAGGAAGTTTAAACAGTAGAGCGCCCTCTACTTTTTAAACTTCCCCGGACAGAAAGAAGTGAAGCCAGCCGGCCCGGAACCCGGAACCCAGTGGAGAAGAAGACAGCGGTGACAGTGGGGACTCTCGCCGGCCGGATCAGGTGATGTATGTGGAGGGGGGGGGGGGGGGGAGCAGCAGCACCACCACAGATTGTGATCGGTTTCATGCTGAAATCGATTCACAATCTGTTTGCAGTAAAGGCAGCCATACGATCCCTCTCTGACCAGATTCGATCAGAGAGGGATCTATCTGTTGGTCGAATCTGATGGCAAATTGACCAGTGTATGGCCACCTTTATACAAGATCAGGCGGTAAACTTGATTGTGGAGGATGGAGCTAAAGCGGAAATTTTAAATGCTTGCTTTGCTTCTGTCTTTACCAAGCTGAGACCTTAAGCTCATAATATGGCCCTGGGCTGTTCCCAGTCTTCCTCATCCAGCATAAATTGCCTGCACAAGACAGGAAGTTGTGCAGGAAATACTAAATAGGATTACGCCAAGACAAGATAGAAGATGGTTAGAAGGTTGGAAGAGTGTTTAAGCCAGGACCTGGGGGCAGGGGGTCGGAGCAGAGACTACATGGGGGTTAAACAGAGTAGATCAACGGGATCTATGTGTGCAATAATTAGTCCCCCAGGTGCTGCTGCCGATAGGCGTTAGGCGGCCCTGGGGGTGCCACTTTGTCGACGCCCATCGGTAGTGGGCGGACGTCAAGTGGTTAATGTGCAGCAAATGACACATAAGTAGGAAGGTGTGATGAACATTGCAAGTATATGGCAAATCGACCAGTGTATACAGTGTATACCTTTATACAAGATCAGACGGGAAACTTGATTGTGGAGGATGGAGGCCTTAAGCTCATAATATGGCCCTAGGCTGTTCCCAATCTTCCTCATCCAGCATAAATTGCCTGCACAACACAGGAAATTGTGCAGGAATGACTAAATAGGATTACGATAGACAAGGCACCTGGCCCAGATGGCATCCACCCCCGGGTATTAAAGGAGTTGAGTTCAGTTATCGATAGCCACTTTATCTTATTTTGTGTGATTCTCTTTCACGTGGGTCAGTACCTTATGACTGGTGTACAGCTGATGTTTTCCCCTTATGCAAGAAGGGGAAAAAATCAGAGCCAGGAAACTATAGACCAGTAAGCTTAACATCAGTTGTGTGTGTAAATAGTTTGAAGGTATCCTACGGCATGCCCGTTTCTAGCCCCGTGCGGGGCGTGCCACCGCCCGGGGCGCTGTTGGGAGGGGGGCGCTGTAATGGAGGGGGAAGCACCGTAGCCGCGGGGAGGGCAACCCGACCTCTCCCTCCCTCTCCCGGGCCGCCCTCCGTGCTCCCCCCTCAGATGTATAGTGAGCAGCAGCAGCCAGGGAGGGAGCGCTGTATACAACATACCTCCCTGGCTCCAAGCGCTGCTCTCTCGCCGCCGGTCTTCTTCTCTCTGCATACACGCTTATACACACGCTGCTTCCTGTTTAGCCGGAAGCAGCGTATGTATACGCGTGTAGGCAGATGGGAGAAGACCGGCGACGAGAGAGCAGCGCTTGGAGCCAGGGAGGTATGTTGTATACAGCGCTCCCTCCCTGGCTGCTGCTGCTCACTATACATCTGAGGGGGGAGCACGGAGGGTGGCCCAGGAGAGGGAGGGAGAGGTCGGGTTGCCCTCCCCGCGGCTACGGTGCTTCCCCCCTCCATTATGGGGGACAGCTACCTATCTAACCTATCCTGGGGGGCTCCTACCTAATCTAACCTACGCTGGGGGGCAGCTACCTATCTAACCTATCCTGGGGGGCACCTACCTAATCTAACCTACGCTGGGGGGCAGCTACCTATCTAACCTATCCTGGGGGGCACCTACCTAATCTAACCTACGCTGTGGGACAGCTACCTATCTAACCTATCCTGGGGGGCACCTACCTAATCTAACCTACGCTGGGGGGGCAGCTACCTATCTAACCTATCCTGGGGGGCACCTACCTAATCTAACCTATGCTGGGGGGCAGCTACCTATCTAACCTATCCTGGGGGGCACCTACCTAATCTAACCTACGCTGGGGGACAGCTACCTATCTAACCTATCCTGGGGGGCACCTACCTAATCTAATCTACGCTGGGGGACAGCTACCTATCTAACCTATCCTGGGGGGCACCTACCTAATCTAATCTACGCTGGGGGACAGCTACCTATCTAACCTATCCTGGGGGGCACCTACCTAATCTAATCTACGCTGGGGGACAGCTACCTATCTAACCTATCCTGGGGGGCACCTACCTAATCTAATCTACGCTGGGGGACAGCTACCTATCTAACCTATCCTGGGGGGCACCTACCTAATCTAATCTACGCTGGGGGGCACCTACCTAATCTAACCTACACTGGGGGGCAGCTACCTATCTAACCTATCCTGGGGGGCACCTACCTAATCTAATCTACGCTGGGGGGCACCTACCTAATCTAACCTACACTGGGGTGCAGCTACCTATCTAACCTATCCTGGGGGGCACCTACCTAATCTAACCTACGCTGGGGGGCAGCTACTTATCTAACCTATCCTGGGGGGCACCTACCTAATCTAACCTACGCTGGGGGACAGCTACCTATCTAACCTATCCTGGGGGGCACCTACCTAATCTAATCTACGCTGGGGGACAGCTACCTATCTAACCTATCCTGGGGGGCACCTACCTAATCTAATCTACGCTGGGGGACAGCTACCTATCTAACCTATCCTGGGGGGCACCTACCTAATCTAATCTACGCTGGGGGGCACCTACCTAATCTAACCTACACTGGGGGGCAGCTACCTATCTAACCTATCCTGGGGTGTACCTACCTAATTTAACCTACGCTGGGGGACAGCTACCTAATCTAACCTACGCTGGGGGGCAGCTACCTAATCTAACCTATACTGGGGGGCACTTACCTAATCTAACCTACACTGGGGGGCAGCTACCTATCTAACCTATCCTGGGGGGCACCTACCTAATCTAACCTACGCTGGGGGGCAGCTACCTATCTAACCTACACTGGGGGCAGCTACCTATCTAACCTATGCTGGGGGGCACCTACCTAATCTAACCTATGCTGGGGGGCAGCTACCTAGCTAACCTATACTGGGGGGCACCTGTCTAATCTAGCCTATACTGGAAGGGGGGGGGGCAGCTACCTAATCTAACCTATACTGGGGGCACCTACCTATCTAACCTATGCTGGGGGCAACTATTCTGGCTACCTATATTAGAGGCACCCACCTAGCTAACCTGTACTGGGGCACCTACCTATCTAACTTGTACCGGGGGCGCCTGCCTATCTAACCTATACTGGGGGCAACTATACTGGCTACCTATACTCAGGGCCGGGACGACACTTAGGCTCAGGAGGCTGGAGCCTCTGGGCGGAGCTCACTGCTGTGTGGGAGGGGCGCAAGGAGCAGGTCTGTGTATTGCCTGGCTTGCCGCCCACCACCCCCCGCTGTGTATGCTGCACTCACCACTTTTCTGGCTGCAGTGCTGGCTGGCTGCTGGGGAAGACGAGCGGAGCAGATGAGCTGTTTATAATCAGCTTTCTGCTGCTCGCTGTCCCCAGTCTCTCCTGGCTGCGTGTGTGTGTATAGAAGAGCGCCCCTCCCCTCCTCTCTTCTTCATGTGACACTGAGGGGCGGGGCTGAGCACTGTAACCCGGGCATTTCGATCTAGAATGAAGACTGTGGAAGAGAAGAGATAGCTATGCGGGGGGAAGGGGGGAGAGACACTGCAGGGAGAGGTATGTTCAGATCAGAATATGCACACATGATTCTGCTCTTTTCCAGCTCACACACTGCCTGTGTTCCTGGTGCTTGCATGATAGATCAGTTTCCCTAATGCTGCCTTGTTTGTGCACTTCAGGAAACACTCAGCTGAGCTCTCTCTCTCCTTCCCTGTCCCTGAAGCTGCTGCATGAGTATATCGAGGTTGTAAGATTACAGGAATAACTGCAGCTTTTTAACACCCCAGAGCTGGGCAAAGGAGAGCACAAGGGGGAGTGACTATGTGCTGTGTCAGGTGTGTGATAATGCTAGCTTCTATGTCACCAACTCCCCTGCCCCTCTCCCATTCCCTATCACTCTATTTCTCCGGCATCAGGCTATATTTCCCCTTAAAGGGGTTCTGTGGGGGTGTCCTGGGGATAAAAACAAACTTACCTGGGGCTTCTATCAGCCCCCTGTAGCAGTAATGTCCCACACCGTCCTCCTCCGATCCACCGTTCTCCGGGCAATTATTCGTCTGACGACAGACGAATAATGCGGGCTCCCATTCGTGTCAGTGGAAGCTTACTGCGCAGGTGCAGTACAAAGGTTTCTCGTACTGCGCCTGCGCAGTAAGCTTCTGATGATGCCGGCGGAAGCGAGCAGGCGCGCGGCCATTGGCGCCCAGCCGCAGTTGAAAGCGTGCCGCGCTGGACTGGAGCTGCCGGCGGCGGAGAATGGCGGATCGGAGGAGGACTGCGTGGGACATTACTGCTACAGGGGGCTGATAGAAGCCCCAGGTAAGTGTCTGTATTTAACCCCAGGACACCACCACAGAACCCCTTTAACCTCCCCCCAAGGACAAAGGAAAACAGAGAAATGCACCCTGTATGTATTTAGAGAGTTTAGCCTGTCTAATTCCCCCTCATCTGTGACTAATCACAAGTTGTAGTTTGATCTCACCCCTGTGCCACCTGATTGCCATGGCAGATAAGACATATAAGCTCATTTAAAAGCTCAGGATATTAGCAATGTCTGCTTCCATGAAAGCAGGAAGTAGACACACTGCAGATTTATTGCAGGATTTGTATCAGCTGTAACATCGAAATTTTTTTCTTTAAAGGTTATTATACTGTTGCCTATCTTTTAGAGCAGAGAGGAAGTTCAGGTCCGTTTTAAAGTGGCCACTACCGATACAATTTTCCGGACAATCAGTCATCCTAGACCACTAATGACAGCTTGCTGGTATATCTAATTCGATCAAATTGATGGAATCAATCCAAAAAAGTATCAATTCCATTAATCTGAGCAAATTGGATAGCAGCTTTTCTTCCATTAGTGGGTCCGAAAGATCGTTTATGATCAATGTTATCAAATCAGACGATCAATCATCTGGAGAATTGTATAATTAATGGCCACTTTAAGTATTTATATAGTGATGATGCCCTCCATAGCACTTTGAAGAGTACATAGCAATATTGCTGATTATTCTCAGAGCTTAAACTGTAATCCTACCATAGTTATAGTGTAAAAAGTCTCTACCATATTAATATGTATTTATATAGCACTGACATGTTCTGCAGCACTTTACAGAGTACATAGTCATGTCACTGACTGTCCTCAGAGGAGCTCACACTCTAATCCTACCATAGTCATAGTCTAATGTCCTGCCATATTATTATTATGTATTTATATAGCACTGACATCTCCTGCAACACTTTACAGAGTACATAGTCATGTCACTGACTGTCCTCAGAGGAGCTCACATTCTAATCCTACCATAGCCATTGTCTAATGTCCTACCATGTTATTTATGTATTTATATAGCACCGACATCTTCTGCAGCACATTACAGAGTACATAGTCATGTCACTGACTGGCCTCAGAGAAGCTCACAATCTAATCCTGCCATAACCATAGTCTAATGTCCTACCATATTCACATTATTATGTATTTATATAACATTGACATGTTCTGCAGCACTATACAGAGTACATATTCATGTCACTGACTGTCCCCAGAGGAGCTCACAATCTAATCCTACCATAGTGTAATGTGTCCTACCATATTATGTATTTATATAACACTGACATCTTCTGCAGCAGTACTGTATACAGAGTATATAGTCATGTCACTGACTGTCCTCAGAGGAGCTTACAATCTAATCCTACCATAGTCATAATCTAATATCCTACCATATTATTATTATGTATTTCTATAGCACTGACATCTCCTGTGTTGGATTCAATGTGTTTGATCTTTGTAAGCTTACTGCTCACTCAGTCATCAGAGAGCTGCACATGCGCAGTAAGCATACGGAGCAGGCGGGGGGGTGGGGTGGGGGGGGGCGCACTTGGGCAGCTCAGCCTCTGTTGATTGTGGACCTTGTCCCAGCCCTGTATACTGGAGGCACCTACCTGGCTAACCTATAGCGGGGGCAACTATACTGGCTCACCTATGCCTGGCTACCTATACTGGGGTACCTATTCTTGGCTACCTATACTGGGGGGACCTATACTAAGTGAAACTAGACCTGGCTAACCTATACTGCGGGCACCCATACCTTGCTCCAGGGGGGCGCAATTTAGCCTAGAAACTGCACTGTCCTATGGGATGCTATACAAAATTATGTAGCACAGAATAATCTTATTTCAGTTTGACAGCATGGTTTTACTGAAGACAGGTCCTGTCTCACCAACATGTTTAGCTTTTATGAAGTGGTGAATGAAAACTTAATTCTTGGGAAAGCTATAGATGTAGTGTACTTGGACTTTGCAAATGCTTTATGACACTGTTCCCCACAATAGCCTGGTTGGTACAAAAGCTGAGGATACAGGGACTAGGAGGAAATTTGTGTATGTGGATAGAAAACTAGAGATGGCCCAAACGGTTCGCAAGGTCGCGATCGAACGTGAACTTTATGCAAGTTTGACCCGCCCCCTATACTACATCATTGGGATAAACTTTGACCCTCTACATCACAGTCAGCAGACACATGGCAGCACTCCTTCCTGGAGCCCTCCCCCCCCCATAAAAGACAGCAGTGTCTGCCATTTTCTCACTCTCTGCTGCTGCATTAGTGAGAGATTAGGGAGAGACATTGGAGAGATAGGGAAAGCGATAGTTAGGAGGTCTGTTAGCTTGCTCCTTGCTGTTATTTATTGCTAAAAAGCACCCCAAAACAGCTCTTTTGAGAGCTAATGTACTTGTGGTGTGTTTTTTTTTTTGTGTGGCCCACTGACACTTGCATATACAGCCCTGTGTGTTGCAGATGGCTAATTGCTATACTGTGCCAGGCCCAGCACATTCAGTGCCTACCTTTTCACTGCACCTGTGTGTGTGACAGCTGCACATTGTATTGTAATACCAGTCACTGCATACCTTTCACTGCACCTGTGTGACAGCACGCGGTTTTATATACCAATTCGTGCATACCTGTTAACTGCACCCATGTGTGTGACAGCTGCACATTGTATTGTAATACCAGTCACTGCATACCTTTTCACTGCACCTGTGTGACTGCACATTTTTATACCATACCAGCAGTCACTGCATACCTTTTCACTGCACCTGTGTGACTGCACATTGTTATACCAGCAGTCACTGCATACCTTTTCACTGCACCTGTGTGACTGCACATTGTTATACCAACAGTCACTGCATACCTTTCACTGCACCTGTGTGACTGCACATTATTATACCAGCAGTCAGTGTATACCTTTCACTGCTTATCAGCGGAGTTGCCGTTCCACTTCACACCCAAGCAGCTGGATGCACGCTGTGGCCAGCAGCGTGGTCTCCCGGTGTAGTTGGAGCTCGTCTCGCTGGGGGCGTGGGTGGGGCTGACTCTGGACGTGCCTATTGCGTCATTACGCGTTTCGGCACACAGTGCCTTCATCAGATGATGCTTTGGCACTTGGCATGCCCCTTAAATGTGCTCTGGCGTCCGTGGTCATAGAAACCACCTCGCCAGCTGCTGGAGAGGGTGACGTATCAGAGGTGAGGAGGCAGGAGGATGGGTTGAGAAGACTGAATGGAGACCGCCCTGCTGTTAAACAGCATGCATTTCCCTGCAACATTTAATTAAAACTCATATTCCCACAAAGCATAATCATATGATTATAACATAATTGGTACAAAATTACAAACTTATTCGCTAAGGCTTTAAAAAAAGGGGAGGGAATTGAACAATAAATACACGTTTATATATACACTGGCATTGGGTATAAAATTATGAAGTACATAAGCACAAATTATAAAAACAAATATAAAAACAAATAAAAAACAAATATAAATATAAAAACGAATAATCTTAAGCGAAACATTAAGAGCAATGACTCTTTATGGGCATCTGTACAAATTGCCTAGATGTAACAGGCCCATAAGCTATTATATCCCAGGAGGTGCAATCCTGGGGTTTCTAACCCTCTAAGGTCACTATATACATATGACCTTTGGGCTTACCGGTATGTGGCTTAAAGAAGTATATGACCTGTGGCACCACAACCTCATAAGACTAAAGTTGGCTCATGTATGCACGTTATGGGTGACCGTTGCTCTAATGGGTGCATATCCTCAGAGACAACCATGCCGTGGTTGAGCATCACTCATATTTGCCGAACACAATACATAATAACCAGTGTAATACTGCTAAATAATGTGTGCTGCTAGAGAACACCCACAATACGTGGGTCGATCAGGCGGGACCAGAACCAGCCTCAGATGACTTAAAAAGGCTGATCGAGATATGTCCTAGCTCCTAGGCCCTGAGGAAAACGTTCAAGACATATGAGCATTGATGACAGCATAATATACATGTATTCCACATGAAAGGGGACTGGAAGCAGCCTAATCAAATATGATACTCTTTCCATAGTACAGGCCCAGTTTATCATTGATCTGTTAGATTCTGCGCTCTCCCACAATTATTTTAGCTTTATGGAGCAGTTATATTTACAAATCTGTGGCACCTCAATGGGGGCTGGATTTGCTCCCAGTTTCGCCAATCTCTACATGGCTTACTGGGAGAGCCAATGCATCTGGGCTTCAAATCCATTTTCCAAGAATTTGTTTTTTTATACAAGGTACATTGACGACATATTAATCATTTCGCTTAAGATTATTAGTTTTTATATTGATATTTGTTTTTCATTTGTTTTTATATTTGGTTTTATAATTTGTGCTTATGTACTTCATCATTTTATCCCCAATGCCAGTGTATATATACATGTATTTATTGTTCAATTTCCTCCCCTTTTTTTAAAGCCTTAGCGAATAAGTTTGTAATTTTGTACCAATCATGTTATAATCATGTGATTATGCTTTGTGGGAATATGAGTTTTAATTAAATGTTGCGGGGAAATGCATGCTGTTTAACAGCAGGGTGGTCTCCATTCAGTCTTCTCAACCCGTCCTCTTGCCTCCCCGCCTCCGATACGTCACCCTCCCCGGCAGCCGGCGAGGTGGTTTCTATGACCACGGACGCCAGAGCACATTTAAGGGGCGTGCCAAGTGCCAAAGCGTCATTTGACGAAGGCGCTGAGCGCCTAAACGCGTAATGACGCAATAGGCATGTTCAGAGTCAGCCCCGCCCACGCCCCCAGCGAGACGAGCTCCAACTACACCGGGAGACTGCGCTGCTGGCCACAGCGCGCATCCAGCTGCTTGGGTGTGAAGCGGAACGGCAACTCCGCTGATAAGCGTTTTTTAACTGACATCTTGTGAGTATGAAGGTCTTCACAGTTAATGCACTATGGAGCGCTCCTCCTTTTTTCTTGCATAGATCTGTGTTACTACCACCCTATACTGTGAGCTGAGCCGTGTATGAACTGTGCAAAGACTGAAGCCCTTTTGGGACAAGTGCATGATATCATCAGTGTGTGCGCAAGGATTTTTTCATTTGCTTTTCGGATTTACAGTGGTGTGAAAAAACGATTTGCCCCCTTCCTGATTTCTTATTCTTTTGCATGTTTGTCACACTTAAATGTTTCTGCTCATCAAAAAACGTTAACTATTAGTCAAAGATAACATAATTGAACCCAAAATGCAATTTTAAATGATGGTTTTTATTATTTAATGAGGAAAAAAACTCAAAACCTACATGGCCCTGCTTGAAAAAGTTATTGCCCCCCTTGTTAAAAAATAACTTAACTGTGGTTTATCACACCTGAGTTCAATTTCTGTAGTCACCCCCAGGCCTGATTACTGCCACACCTGTTTCAATCAAGTAATCACTTAAATTAATGTGTCAGCTATCTGACACAGAGGAGTAGACCAAAAGCACCTCAAAAGCTAGACATCATGCCAAGATCCAAAGAAATTCAGGAACAAATAAGAACAAAAGTACTGTAATTGAGATCTATCAGTCTGGTAAAGGTTATAAAGCCATTTCTAAAGCTTTGGGACTCCAGCGAACCACAGTGAGAGCCATTATCCACAAATGGCAGAAACATGGAACAGTGATGAACCTTCCCAGGAGTGGCTGGCCAACCAAAATTACCCCAAGAGCGCAGAGAAAACTCATCCGAGAGGCCACAAAAGGCCCCAGGACAACATCTAAAGAACTGCAGGCCTCACTTGCCTCAATTAAGGTCAGTGTTCACAACTCCACCATAAGAAAGAGACTGGGCAAAAACGGCCTGCATGGCAGATATCCAAGGCGCAAACCACTTTTAAGCAAAAAGAACATTAAAGCTCATCTCAATTTTGCTAAAAAAACATCTCAATGATTGCAAAGACTTGTGGGAAAATACCTTGTGGACCGCCGAGACAAAAGTTGAACTTTTTGGAAGGTGCGTGTACTGTTAAATCTGTCGTAGAAGTAACAGCATTTCAGCAAAAGAACATCATACCAACAGTAAAATGTGGTGGTGGTAGTGTGATGATCTGGGGTTGTTTTGCTGCTTCAGGACCTGGAAGGCTTGCTGTGATAGATGGAACCATGAATTCTACTGTCTAGTAGACAGTAGAATTCATGGTTCTATCTATCACAGCAAGCCTACAGTGTCTACCAAAAAATCCTGAAGGAGAATGTCCGGCCATCTGTTCGTCAACTCAAGCTGAAGCGATCTTGGGTGCTGCAGCAGGACAATGACCCAAAAGACACCAGCAAATCCACCTCTAAATGGCTGAAGAAAAACAAAATGAAGACTTTGGAGTGGCCTAGTCAAAGCCCTGACCTGAATCCTATTGAGATGTTGTGGCATGACCTTAAAAAAGCAGTTCATGCTAGAAAACCCTCAAATAAAGCTGAATTACAACAATTCTGCAAAGATGAGTGGGCCAAAATTCCTCCAGAGCGCTGTAAAAGACTTGTTGCAAGTTATCGCAAACGCTTGATTGCAGTTATTGCTGCTATGGGTGGCCCAACCAGTTATTAGGTTCAGGGGGCAATTTCTTTTTCACACAGGGCCATGTAGGTTTTGAGTTTTTTTTCTCACTAAATAATAAAAACCATCATTTAAAACTGCATTTTGTGTTCAATTATGTTATCTTTAACTAATGGTTAACGGTTTTTGATGAGCAGAAACATTTAAGTGTGACAAACATGCAAAAGAATAAGAAATCAGGAAGGGGGCAAATAGTTTTTCACACCACTGTATACCTTTCACTGCACCTGTGTGACTGCACATTGCATTAGTCAAGTCAGTGCATACCTTTCACTTCATCCCCCCCAATATGGACAAAACAGGCAGAGGCGGGCCACCTTGCAGGTCTGTTTGAGGTTGTGCTGTCGTTAGAGATGGCTCGAACCTCCGATTTTCAGTTCGCGAACCTCGAACGCGAACTTCCGCAATAGTTTGGTTCGCGCAAACTTTCGCAAACCGCAACTGACTTCAATGGGGAGGTGAACTTTGAAAACTAGAAACATTAATTCTGTCCAGAAAAGTGATGGAAAAGATGTTTCAAGGGGTCTAACATCTGAGTTTTTGCATGGATGAGTGGGATACACGCCAAAAGTTCCGGGGGAAAAATCTGGATTTGACGCAAAGCAGTGTTTTAATTGCAGAAATCACATTGCAATGCTAAATTGCAGGCATAAAGTGCTTTAAATCATCTTGCATGTGTATACATCAATCAGGTAGTTAGTGTACTGCTTCACACTGACACACCAAACTCACTGTGTAATGCACCGCAAACAGCTGTTTGTGTAGTGATGGCCTTGCTGGACTGGTGCGCACCATGGCGAGAGTGCAGGCCATGGCGGTTTTCAAGCCCATATGGTCGCCGGGCTGAGGTAACTCAATGATAGAACAACAGTGTGTGTGTGTGGGGGGGGAGACGGGACTAACTTAGTCTTAAGGTAGGCAGTAGCCCTCCGGGATCCATGCCTCATTCATTTTAATAAAGGTGAGGTACTGAACACTTTTTTTGTCCTAGTTGACTTCTCTTCTCACTGACAATGCCTCCAGCTGTGCTTAAGATCCTTTCTATGACGCTTAAGGCAGGGCAAGCCAGAAGTTGGGTGGCAAATTGTGACAGCTCTGGCCACAGGTCAAGCCTGCGCACCTAGTAGTCCATCACGACTTCTCTTCTCAGTGACAATGCCTCCAGCTGCGCTGAAGGTCCTTTCTGACAGGACGCTTGAGGCAGGGCAAGACAGAAGTTGGATGGCAAATTGTGTACTGCGCACCCAGTAGTCCAAGGGTTCATTGCTGCTCACAGTGTCTACATCCACACTTAAAGTCAGTTAGTCGGCTACCTGCCGGTCGAGGCATTGGTGTAGGGTGGATCCGAAAGGGCTAAGGCGAGGCGTTGGACTAAAGAATGTCCGCATGTCCGACATCACCATGAGATCGTTGGAGCGTCCTGTCCTTGCCTGCGTGGACATGGGAGAATAATTACTGGCAGTGGTACCTTTATTCCGTTGTGCTGTGGCATCACCCTTAAACGCACTGTAAAGCATAGTTGCCAGCTTGTTCTGCAAGTGCTGCATCCTTTCTGCCACTTTGTGCTTATACCGAGGGTCCAGTGACGTGGCCACCCAGTACAGCTCATTCCCCTTGAGTTTTTTTTATACGGGGGCCCTCAACAGGCTGGACAGCATGAAAGATGCCATCTGCACAAATTTGGATCCAGACGTACTATCCAACTCCTCTTGCTCTTCCTCAGTGACATCAGGTAAGTTCTCCTCCTCCCCCGAGCCACGAACAATACCACGGGAACGATGAGCAGCACAAGCCCCCTGCGACACCTGCTGCAGTTGTTCTTCTGCTGCCGCCTCCTCCACACACAAAAAAAAACACCTTCCTCATCATCTGACTCCTCTTCCCCACACAACTCTTCCTCCTACTCCTGCCTCCTCTGTGCTGCCGCAGGTGTTGAGGAAACATCTTGTTCTGATGAAAATTGATCCCACAACTCTTCCAACCGTTCCTGTTCACGCTCGTCCACAGCTTGATCCACCACTCTACGCACGGCACGCTCCAGGAAGAAAGCATACGGGATCAAGTCGCTGATGGTGCCTTCACTGCGACTTACCATGTATGTCACCTCCTCAAACGGCCGCATGAGCCTGCAGGCATTTTGCATGAGTGTCACAAGTTGGTCCGCAGCACAGCCACGTACTTCCGCCTTGCCAGCGGTCACCAGGTTGATCCAATGGGCTGTGTAAGTAATGTACCTGCCCTGATCATGCTTGGCAGACCAGGCATCAGTGGTCAGATGGGCCCTTGACCCAACGCTGTGTGCCAGAGATGACACCACTTGCCTCTTAACTTCATAGTACAGTTTGGGTATCACCTTTTTAGAGAAATAATTGCGGCCTGGTATCTTCCACTGCGATGTCCCAATGGCCACAAATTTATGAAAGGCCTTAGAGTCCACCAGCTGGTATGGTAACAGCTGGCGAGCTAACAGTTCCGCCAAGCCAGCTATTTGCTAGTAATTACTGGAAATATATGTGGCATTTAGAATTTTAGTTGACTTTGATGGTTGTCCTTTCAATTTACTTAAAACCAGTGAAGGCGCCAGTGTTTCTTGATTATGTTTGTTTTCTTTTCTGTGTGTAATAGAGTTATAAGTTGCATTTGTGGGTGCAGAAACAAATTTGCAGACCACGGTTTTAGCTACTTTCACACTGGGGCATTGCCTTGTATACCCTGTAATGGAGGGGAAAAGTTGTAATGAAGTATACAGCACATTGAAAAGTATGCTTCACTGCAACTGTTAACCTACACGTTAACAGCATGCATCATTGTACTTGGATTTTATCACAGCTACCACTCCCATGTGAACATACCATTACGATATGATTGTATTGTGTTAGATATATGATTATATTGTCTGAAGCAGCGCACCACAATATCCCGATGTGAAGGTAGCCTTTCAGAAGTATTTCTGCACCTAATGCAGTAAATTCCACTAGAAAATTGTATGTTTGTAATGCAGTGCCACCTGAAGACATTCAGAGATTTCTCTGGATTGTCTGATTTTTTTTAAAGATTATGTAGTCTTGATGATTAAAGGATACATCCAAGCTGCAAAAAAAAAAAAAAGATCCACTTACCTGAGGCTTCCTCCAGCCCGTGGCAGCCGTCCTGTGCCCTCGCTGCAGCTCCGGTGGCTCCTGGGGTCACGTGGTCTCTCCAACGTCATCAGAATGGTACTGTGCAGGCGCGCAGTACCGCCCTGATGACATCGGAGGGACCACATGACCCACGCGGTGGAGCGCAGGAGAAGCTGCGCCAGTGGAGGAGACCGGGAGCCACCGAAGTTGCGGTGAGGGCACAGGACGGCTGCCATGGGCTGGAGGAAGCCCCAGGTAAGTGGATCTTTTTTTTTTTTTTAGCTTGGATCGCTCCTTTTAGCAATTTCTATATTATGGCAACTTATTTTTGAATTATTGCACTGTTAGCCCATGAAGAATGTCAAAGAGAGAAATGTATCCCTACTCATCTTTCCTCCCTGGGACACTCTTTTTATACCCAGTCACGTTTCTGACCTTTTGTCAATTAGCCTATTTAGTTGTGAAATGTTCCACTAGATGTTTTGCTTCAGCATTGCTCAACTTTTGCTGCTTCAGTCTATGTAGGTAGAAAAAAAACAAAGTCTTGTAAAAGTAATACCTTTTAATGGCTAACTGATAAAGTTAAATAATGCAAACTTTCTGGGATCTAGTCCCCTTCTTCAGGCATATTTCTAGATGTAAGCTGAAGTATTTCTTACTACTTCAGCTTACATCTGTAAATATGCCTGAAGAAAGGGACTAGATCCCAGAAATCTTGCATTATTTAACTTTATCAGTTAGCCATTAAAAGGTATTACTTTTACAAGACTGTTTTTTTTCTACCTACATAATTTGTTTGGCTAACACGGTACATAAAATTTTTTACTACTGCCTCAGTCTGAAATTTTGGAATGTGCTGTTGGCATGAAATTCAAAATAAGCATATATTTTTCATAAAACAATAGCAATCGTTTCTCAATTTCAACATCTGATATGTTGTCTTGGCACTATTTTCCATATCGCGTTTAAATTGCTTGCAAATGGTCACATTTTGTTTCTAGCTAAATGTTACACAGTATACAGTATTACCTTTTTTTGAAGTGGTGTATGTCTGAGCAGAGCAGCTTGAGCCCAGTGAGATGTGTTTCTGCCCCACCCACTATGGCCTCGATCCACAAAGTATTACTGCATGCGATACAGCAAAAAACTAGTGGTTTTATCAAACATTTTTGAAAGGCTGTCCCCAAATGGAAAACTAAAAATACTGATTTATAAAGTCAATTACCAAGCTATAAACTCAGAATCAAGATACTTAGGAAACTGCGCACAGGCTGGCAAACAGCTTGCTGGCTAGTATTGCACAATAATATAACATACTTTAATGTATGTCTGTGCCTGTGGCAACCAATGCTGTATACCAGGACAAAAACAGAAATAAGTAAGAAAACTCAGAAGCAGTTAGCTTTAATTTTCCCAAATCACAGCTGTATTGACATATTGCTAGGGTAAAGAAATAATTGTAATGACAAATGTTCAGATACTGGCTGGGCAGCATGGTGACGTAGTGTTAAGCACTCTCGCCTTGCAGCTCTGGGTCCCCAGTTCGAATTCCAGCCAGGAGAAGGAGTTTGTATGGTCTCACCTTGTGTGTGGGAGTTTCCTCTGGGCACTCCGGTTTCCTCCTAAATCCCAAAAGTAAGAAGTATATAGTATATTTTAGCACTGAAAATAATAATTTGGGCTGGTTCACACTGGACGGATCAGGCCAAGAGCATAACAATAGACCCTGCAAGGGATGAAGATGCAGGGAGGCCCAGAAGCCGCAGGGGGCCCAATGGGGGTAGAAGTTTATTTTCCCTGTGCTGAGAGGCTGGCAACTAAGGGCACGGAGAGAAAAAAAACGTTCTGCTCTCTGCACAATTGTTCTAATGACTGCATCTGCTCAGCCACTGATAAGGAATCATAAAAAGTTTTGTAGACAAAGATTTGTAGACAGTCCCTATTCAGTGTGTAGCAGGCTCTTGTGTACAGCGCTCAGCCTCCAACCTCTCTACCCCTCTATAAGTGCTCTGTACTGCAGTGATAATGAAGAAGGCTGGGAGCACACTCGTCTGTCGGTTTTCTCTATGCATTTTCTGCACACCAAGGGCTTGATTCACAAAGCCGTGATAACTCTTATCACGGTGGCGCTAGCGTTTTCAGCACGCTTTAACGCGCGTAACGGTTTTCATGCGCAATCGGCTGCGGACCGTTTTCACGTGAAAATGTGCGATTGCGTGCGAAAATTTTTATACACGTTATAGCGCACGCAAAACGCTGATGCGACCGTGATAAGAGTTATCACGGCTTTGTGAGTCAAGCACCATGTGTGTCTGTATGTGTGAAAACATGCACGATTTATCACAGAAGCTATTGTAATTGATAAAGTATATGCCTGCAGTGCTTCACTGCTGTCTGTTTTTATCTGCACAGGAAAAACACATTCAAGTGTGCACTAGTCAATTGAATAACATTGGTTCTCAGTTTACCTGTGCAGAAAGCAGGGGGAAGGGGGGGGGGGGGGGGGAGTGGACCCTATCCAAAGTTTTGCAGGGGGCTCAGTGATTTCTAGTTTGTCCCTGGATCGGGCATCAGTTTTTGTTCCATTAGCTGGCTGTAAATGCGATGGGTCCGTCAATTCGGGAATATCGCTCCCTCCCCAAACTTGCAGTCAGTTCGGCTGAACAGGCCAAACGGATCCATTTCAATGGAACAATGTAAATGGATTCTGTTAATTAACATAGGATCCATTCACATCTGTTAGGATCAGTTCAGTTGTGGTTTGCTAAATGGACCATTTTTTATGCCAATGTGAACCAGGCCTTAATTAAATATGTTTAAAAAAAACATACATTGCACTTTAAATTGACACTGAAGCGAAAAAAAACCCTCATAATATGTTGATTTGGTTGTGTAGTATGGATGATTAATAGAACATTGGTAGCAAAGAAAATAGTGTCATATTTTTATTTTCAGGTATATAGCTTTTTTTTTTTTTTTTTTTTTTTTTTTTTATAACATTGCATCATTCTCTAATAATTGCAGTTTCCACAATACACTCAGCATTTTAAATGATTTCACAGAGCAGGCTACTGACCCTTTGAACTTTTCTTTGCAGAAAAAAACATAAACAAAAAAGAAACCATGAGAGACTTAACTCTTCCTGTACTGGAAAAAATATGATATATCATATCATATCTGTGCTAATAATGTTTTATTGCTTTGAAGTACTACACATACAAATCATTATATCATAAGTTTATTTTCACTTCAGATTCCCTTTAAGCACACCTAACCTAAATAAAAGCTACCTAAGGTAAGCTCAAAGCTATGTTCATGCTGGATACACATACCTCTGTGTGTTGTCTATTACTCTCCTTCTTTCCCTTTGTTCAACTTCTCATAATCACTCCTTGAAAAAAATTCACTTTTGGCTAAAGTGAAATTTTCAAACGGGAAGAGGCAGGCTTGCAGCGGTGTTCCCTCTCATCACCTTCCCTTTCCCTCCTCTTCCCCGCTCCATTCACTCCCCTTAAGAGGAGTGAATATAATGGTGATAGGACAGAACCTCGCAGCATGCCTGCCTCTTCCTTTCTGAAAATGTTTTTTAAGTAGTGGTTACGGGGACTGGCGGGAACAAGGAGAGGAACGGAAAATGTACAGAGGTATGTAAATCCAGCACAAACGTACCTATTTGCTTACCCTAGGTAGCTTTGCTTTGGGTCAGGTATCCTTTAAGAACTTATTCACACAAGTGCTATGATGCTCATTTTCCCTGTAGTTTTTTCCATTGAAAAACAGTTGCTTTATTGCTGGGAAAAAAGTGTCAGGGCACTCAAGAGCAGTTCACTTTGACATTTAGTAAAATAATTTGGTCCCACATTTCAGGGGCAGCAAACTCCTTATAAATGTGCATAACACGTTCCTGTATTTTTGGTAGTTTGTTAGGCCTTATTCACAAGACGGGGGCGCATTCTGCAACTGTGTGGGTCATACGTAAGCCCAGCTCTGTCACCCACTACCTAGTTACTAGAGCGCCACCTATTACACTATTCAGATATGTTGTCAAAAGTAGAAATGCATTTACTCTACACCTTCTCCTTATGCATTTCTTCCCAGTAACAAAGTAAACTTGCAGCTGGCTTCTCTGTGGTGACAAATGTGAGAGTCAGTTAAACCCACTCCCCCAAACCGCTAACACAGTGAGAAGGAGAAGCGGTGTGTCACCTCAGCTCTGCACTAGGAGACAACGATTCCTCCATCTGGGGAAGTTGTTGTGGTTTTTGTGTTACCACTGAACCTCCTGTAAAAAAATAATTAAATTGAAATTATATTGAGGTGAGGTTACTGTGTGAACTATCATCCAT
This sequence comes from Hyperolius riggenbachi, assembly GCF_040937935.1. Classification (NCBI taxonomy): domain Eukaryota; kingdom Metazoa; phylum Chordata; class Amphibia; order Anura; family Hyperoliidae; genus Hyperolius; species Hyperolius riggenbachi. The sequence continues at coordinate 139,365,409 of NC_090654.1, forward strand.
ACATGACTGGTGACATGCCAGTTGCTGGAAAACGGTTTCATTGACTCAGAAATTGTTACGGCTTAAAGAGGAACTCCAGTGAAAATAATGTAGTAAAAAAAGTGCTTCATTTTTTACCATAATTATGTATAAATTATTTAGTCAGTGTTTGCTCATTGTAAAATCTTTCCACTCCCAGATTCACATTCTGGCATGTATTACATGGTGACATTGTTACTGTGGGCAGGTTATGTAGCTGTGTCTAGCTTTTCTGGCTGTTACAGACAGATGTAAACAGCCATTTCCTGTCTGTGAACATTGTTACATTGTGGCAGTTTGCCCCGAGTACCGCGGTACTCAGAGCTTCTTGTGGGAGGGGTTTCAGCACAAAATCAGTCATACAGCGCCCCCTGATGGTCTGTTTGTGAAAATCATTATATTTCTCATGTAAAAGGGGGTATCAGCTACTGATTGGGATAAAGTTCAATTCTAGGTTGGAGTTTCTCTTTAAGTGTCAGTACATAGACAGAAACTATAATTTTATAGAAAATCAGTAACAGTAGCCATCATATTTATCTCAACATAGGTTTTCTTTCAGTGAAAATTCCATGAAGTCTCATTGGGATGAGCTTTGTGGAGTGACCTGTTCATCTGCTGATGCACTCTGATCTGCATTCCTTCCTTTACTGTTCCTGCAACTGCCTGGTATTCCCCTTTACTTTCATGGCAGTGTTTAAAGAGGAACTCCAGTGAAAATAATGTAATAAAAAAGTGCTTCATTTTTACAATAATTATGTATAAATTATTTAGTCAGTGTTTGCCCCTTGTAAAAACTTTTAAATCCCTGATTTACATTCTGACATTTATTACATGGTGACATTTTTACTGTTGGCAGGTGATGTATCTGCTGCTTGTTGTTTTGGCAGTTGGAAACAGCTGTAAACAGCTATTTCCCACAATGCAACAAGGTTCAAAGACTGGAAACTGCCAGGAGTACCACGGTCCTCAGAGTATCTTGTGGGAGGGGTTTCACCACAATATTAGTCATACAGCGCCCCCCGATGGTCTGTTTGTGAAAAGGAATAGATTTCTCATGTAAAAGGGGGTATCAGCTACTGGTTGGGATAAAGTTCAATTCTTGGTCGGAGTTTCTCTTTAAATGTGATGCATTTGCATGTACTTGTATGGATTAGAACTATACTGCACCGCACTCCATTACAGCCCACATTGCTACAGAGTGGTGTGCATAATTTAACATCACTGCAGACATGAATCAACCCTTTAGTCCAACATACAACAAAGAAAAGTCCACAGTCTCAGACTGTGTCCAATCGATCACGGGGAATCACAGATTAAGGTAGGAGCGACATCAAGTCTTCAATACAATACAGTCCATACACATGCAATCCAATCTGGGCTCGACCCTTCTGTGATGAATTTCAGCTTTTATTTGCTTTTCAACAGCGGTTATACAGCAACAAGAAAGCACAACGTTTCGGGTTGTCTTTCTCAAGTGCTCACTAGTCTGAACACCAAAACCTACTCATATAGAACAATCTATACACACCCACACCAACTAATTGGGGGGCGGCTCCTATGTCTTGCAATGTGTTAACCCTATCTGTGCTCAGGACAAGCTACCATCATTATAGGAAGCACTTCAAACTAAAATCTTTGTTCAGGCCGTTGGGGGATAGCGTGCCCAACCTGTCAATCCACCATGCCTCACGTCTGAGCAAGGCATTACGAAATTCCATGCCTTCATGGTGCTGAGCCACCTCCAGCACCTGCCACCGTAATTGACTCACAGAGTGACCACACTCTATGAAATGCCTTGCAAGGGGATATTCCCTCTTTTACCCTCTTTCTCCTCTCTCTTCTTCAAGGAATCCGGATTACGTATATTGCTTTTGTGCTCATTGAGTCTAGTTTTGATGTCCCTCAAGGTCTGGCCTACATAGGTCAGACCACAAGGGCACCTGATGCAATAAACGACTCCCTTCTAATCACACGTCGCAAAATCTGCTATCGGTATTGGTCTCATCGATCTCGAGCTCTGTACATTGGGCCCTTTTATAATCCCGTTACAATGCTGGCAGCTCAAGCAAGGGAAAGTCCCCTTCCTCTGAGTGCCCAAAAATGTACGACGGTGGAGCTTCGATTTTCCGATATCCGCTCTAACCAGATAATCCTTAATGGACTTACCCTTGCGATATACAAATCTTGGTGGTGCATGGCAGATCTGGGCAAGCTGGGGGTCCGCCTCCACCAACGGCGAAAACTGCAAAACAGTGTCCCGTAATATCGCGGATTCTCTGCAACCTCCACTGCTAGTTCCTCACACCTCCTTTGACTATACCCTCACTTAATAAAATCTCGAGGGAGGAGTTTCGCCTGTTTTCAGTAAAGCATATCGTTAGATGTAATACGTCGCAATCGAATATACTGACTTTTAGGCAGCCCATTAATTTGTGGTTTCAGATGGCAACTGCTTGCCAATAAGAAACCATTTTTGTCCGTACCCTTGCGATACAAATCAGTTTCAAATCCATCGCTTTTCCTCCGTATATCGACGTTGAGAAAATATAAAATATCTAGGCAGTATTCCTTCTTAAATTTTAACGTTGGATGTTTCCTATTCAATTCCTCACAAAAAAAGCGCAACTCCTCCTCAGACCCTGTCCATCCAAAGAACCATGGGTGTAGGGCTCGCGGCCGCAGAGTTCGCCGTCGCGACCAGGCCCGGCTCCTGAAGAGGCGGGAGGGGGCTCGGGGGGCCCCATGCCCGTCTCTAGGGCCATGCGGTGTAGGGCCTGCGGTCGCAGAGGTCGCCGTCACGACCGGGCCCGGCTCCTAAAGAGACGGCCCGGGGGGCCCCATGCCCGTCTCTAGGGCCGTGCGGCCCTGCCGCTGCCCTGACTGCAGAGGGAGGTGGAGGCGCTGTATTGGAGGGGGGAGCCGCAGCCGCAGGGAGGGCAGCCCGACCTCTCCCTCCCTCTCCCCGGGCCACCCTCCATGCTCCCCCCTCGAAGTGCAGAGTAATGCGCAGGGAAGCGCTATACACAAATACTCACCTCCCTGGTTCCAATCGCCGCTCACTCGCCGCTGATCTTCCCCTCTCTGCATAGCCGCTAATACACACGCTGCTTCTTGTTAAGCAGGAAGCAGCATGTGTATCAGCGGCTGGGCAGAGGAGGAGACCGTCAGCGAGTGAGCGGCGATTGGAACCAGGGAGGTGAGTAGTTGTATACAGGGCTTCCCTGCGCATTACTCTGCAGTCCGAGGGGGGAGCATGGAGAGCAGCCCGGGGAGAGGAAGGGAGGGAGAGGTCGGGCTGCCCTCCCCGTGGCTGTGGCTCCCCCTCCATTATTGGGGTGGGGGCACCTACCTAACCTACTGTATACTGGGGATCCTTACCTAATCTAACCTATACTGGGGGGCAGCTACCTAACCTATCCTGGGGGGAAGCTACCTAATCTAAACTATACTGGGGGCACCTACCTAATCTAACCAATTCTGGGGGGCACCTACCTAATCTAACCTATCCTGGGGGGCTATTCACAGAAACACTGCGCCACAGTTCACACACTGGTTACCACTCAGTATAGTCAACAGTCAAATGGGTTCGCTGCAGAAAGTCCAGTTCTTGGATAACAGAATTCAATTAAACTTCAGTATAGTCAACAGTCAGGAGTGGAGAGCGCGGCAGTTTAATTGAATTCTGTTATCCTGGGGGGCAGCTACCTAATTTAACCTATCCTGGGGGGCAGCTACCTAACCTATCCTGGCGGTCAGCTACCTAATCTAACCTATACTGGGGGGCACCTACCTAATCTAACCTATCCTGGGGGCAGCTACCTAACCTAACCTATACTGGGGGGCACCTACCTAATCTAACCTATACTGGGGGCATCTACCTAATCTAACCGATACTGGGGGGCAGCTACCTAATCTAACCTATACTGGGGGGCAGCTACCTAATCTAACCTATACTGGGGGGCAGCTACCTATCTAACCTATACTGGGGGCACTTAATTATCTAACCTGTATTGGGGGCACATACCTACCTAGCTAGCCTATACAGGTGGCAACTGTACCGGCTACCTATATTGGAGGCACCTACCTAACTAACCTATAATGGGGGCACCTACCTATCTAACCTATGCTGGGGGGACAACTATTCTGGCTACCTATATTAGAGGCAATCACCTAGCTAACCTGTACTGGGGGCACCTACCTATCTAACTTACACCGGGGGCGCCTGCCTATCTAACCTATACTGGGGGCAACTATACTGGCTCCTATGCTGGAAGCACCTACCTGGCTAACCTATACCGGGGGCAATTATACTGGCTTACCTATGCCTGGCTACCTATACTGGGGGGACCTATAGCTGGCTACCTATACAGGGGCACCTATTCTTGGCTACCTATACTGGGTGGACCTATACTGAGTGCAACTAGACCTGGATAACCTATACTGCGGGCACCCATACCTTGCTCTGGGGTGGGGGGGGGGCGCAATTTTTACACCCTCGCCCTGGGTGCATTTTAGCCTAGAAACTGCACTGCCGGGGGCTGTGTGTTTGTTACGTCTGGCGTCCGGCCGTTTTTTTTAAATGTCCGGGTATGAAGAGCCGTTTGGGAGACGAACACGAGCTGGCTCTTGAAAGGGAGCCGAGCAGCCAAGCCAGAAGAGTCTATGCTTTCTAAAGAGCCGGAATTCCCATCACTAGACTGAGACTCAGTCTAGTGATGGGAATTCCGGCTCTTTAAGCTTCGGCTCTTCTGGCTTGGCCGCTCGGCTCCCAAAGAGCCGGCTCGTTTGGCTCCCAAAACGGCTCTTCATCACCGCTAACAGTCAGATCAGCGGTGAGCAGGAGATCGGAACCAGCCAGACCATCGCATAGCAGCCGAACTGTGGACTTTAAATGCTGGACGCAGGGCCGAAGATGGACCATCAGTGGGGGGCTGGGGTGGGGCCCAGAGAATTATAGGGCCCTGACAGGGGGGTTCTACATTGAAGGACATGAAGGCACCTATCAGACACTTGGCCAGAGCTGCAAGCTCTGAGGGGATGCTTGCTGGTATAATCATGTTATTCAATAGCAGCACCGGCTTTCCGTTTGTCACAGAGACCTCTTGACCTCCCTCCTTGTGAATGCATCTTCTAATCATTTTTCACTTCAGTCTCCACCCTCCCCATGTGGAGACAGTGCTGACTGCAAGAGTAATGGCCCATACTCACGAGGGACTTTTGTCGCCTCAACACGCGGCGCGCGCGTGTTGCGGCGACAGGTCGCCCGTGAGTATGGGCCGTCGCACGCGCGCGCACCCCGAACTGTCGCCCGTCGCTCATGTCGCCATGCGATTGAAACTTTCAATCGCATGGCGACAGTCGCCGCCGCACCTCCCCCGCAACTGTCGCTAGTCCGCGTGAGTACGCGGACTAGCGACAGCAACCTCCATTGTGGTAAATGGAGCTTCCGGCGGGGGGAGGAGGAACGTCGGCGACAGCTTCCGTCTCGCCGCTGGTCCCTCTTCCACGTGTGTACGCGGAGGGACCTGGCGAGGAGCTGTCGCCGGCCTGTCGCCCACACGCTCACGTGTGCTGGCGACAGGCCACTTCTGCAGCCCGTGAGTACGGGCCATTAGTTACCATCTTGGAACTCCTGTTCACATTTGTTCATAAGTTTATCTTAGTATGGAGTTTTTTTGGTCTCTTTCAGCCCCTTACACACTCCTAGGAGTTCTGGTTCACCATAACCTTGCAGGGCAATCTGTAAGATTTGTACATGTGATTCTAGTATTGTGTAGAAATTGACAATTGAATGGAGACCAAGCTATCCAGAGCAGAGAAAGCTGTAACTGATCTCCTTGCTGTTTACAGCTCTGAACCAAGCTGATAACCAGAGTTATGCTACAAGAAATTTGTCAGGACAGGGAGACAGTGAGGAATATTGCCTGTGTGTGAGGTATGCATGTAGTATGTCTTTGTATTTAGTGTGCTCTAGTCTAGACAGTATGTACAGATGGCTGTGTTGGTTTTGGATCTGAAAGCTCATGCACAATTATAATTCACATATGAATGCATTGTTCCTCAGGTGTTTTGTCACTGTCCCAGCTCCTCAGCCCAGAAACACAAGAGATTAGCATGTCATCTGTAAAAATGCATCCTGTCATGTGGTTTATATGAAAGCTTCATATACCCATGCACATAACAGAGCATGTGAAGTACATGAAAGTTAGCTGGTGTGTGTGTGCAATATACACACACACTCTATTTCCAGTGCATGGACATTTTATACCATGGTCATTAGCTACACTGGAAGTTGGTCTGACACCTGCATAGCACCCTCAATAAAAAAAATCCTGGAGCCGTCCCTGGTGTAAACACTTTGTAGGTGATTGCAGCTGCATTTTCCAGCGATTACGATTTCCAAAATCGCAATCGCTCTAGTGGGCTCAACACCATAGCTTGGTATTAGCAAAGCTTTTTTTACAAACGCCGGCAAGTCTCAAAACTCTAAAATCGTTCCAAAAAGCATTCTAGCATGCTCAAGACCTTACAGATGAAAGATGAAAAGCGGGCACAAGAGCACCCATGTGTTTAGGCATTTAACCATTTGAGGACCACAGTGCTAAACCCCCCTAAAGACCAGGCAATTTTTTTCAAAATAAGCCACTGCAGCTTAAAGGCCAAGCTGCAGGGCCGGACAACACACCACACTAGTGATCCCCCCCCCCTTTTCCCCACCAACAGAGCTTTCTGTTGGTGGGATCTGATCGCCCCCAGATGTTTTTTTTTTTTTTTACAAATATTTATTTATTTATTTTTTTAAATGTACGTTTTGTTTTTTTTTTCCCTCCCTCTGCCTCCCTCCCACCCCCCTGCCAGCCAATCATAGCGATCGGCTGTCATAGGCTTCAGCCTATGAGAGCCGATCACTCTCTTGTGCTCCAGGGGGACAGCCGTGTCACATGGCTGTCCCCAGTACAGCGCTGCTGTAGTTCGCAGCGATGTACTAAGTAAAAAGCTGTCTAACAGTCTCCGAGCGGTGAGCATCGCTGGGAGACTGAAGATGCACGCGCAGCCTGCGTGTGATCTCCTGCAAACTGAAGCCCAAGGACTTTACACCAATCGGCTTTAGGCGGTGCTGGGGCTGCCACTGCGGCCAAACCCATAGCTTTGACGCGGTCGGCAAGCAGTTAAAGAGCGGTTTTCTGCAGACTGCGATCTGGCATGAGGGGGCCCAGTAGGTTTTCCCAGTATGGGGCCCAGAAATTTCTGAAGGCGGCCCTGGCTGGACGTGACCGATGATGTCACTTCCTGCATTTGAATTCACTGGCGCGTGGCTGGTGTGGCTGACTCCTATCTCCTGCTCACCGCCGATCTGAGGTATGTTGCATTTGTGGGGAAATCTGCTGCCAATAAGATTGCATTTGTGGGGAAATCTGCTGCCAATAAGATTGCATTTGTGGGGAAATCTGCTGCCAATAAGATTGCATTTGTGGGGAAATGCGATGCCAATTTCATTGCATTTGTGGGGAAATGTGCTGCCAATCTCATAGCATTTGTGGGGAAATCTGCTGCCAATCTCATTGCATTTGTGGGGAAATCTGCTGCCAATCTCATTGCATTTGTGGGGAAATCTGCTGCCAATAAGATTGCATTTGTGGGGAAATGCGATGCCAATTTCATTGCATTTGTGGGGAAATCTGCTGCCAATCTCAATGCATTTGTGGGGAAATCTGCTGCCAATCTCATTGCATTTGTGGGGAAATATGCTGCCAATAAGATTGCATTTGTGGGGAAATGTGCTGCCAATTTCATTGCATTTGTGGGGAAATGTGCTGCCAATTTCATTGCATTTGTGGGGAAATCTGCTGCCAATCTCATAGCATTTGTGGAGAAATCTGCTGCCAATCTCATTGCATTTGTGGGGAAATCTGCTGCCAATCTCATTGCATTTGTGGGGAAATCTGCTGCCAATCTCATTGCATTTGTGGGGAAATCTGCTGCCAATCTCATTGCATTTGTGGGGAAATCTGCTGCCAATAAGATTGCATTTGTGAGGAAATGTGCTGCCAATAAGATTGCATTTGTGGGGAAATCCGCTGCCAATAAGATTGCATTTGTGGGGAAATGTGCTGCCAATCTCATAGCATTTGTGGGGAAATATGCTGCCAATCTGATTCCATTTGTGGGGAAATATGCTGCCAATTTCATTGCATTTGTAGAGAAATATGCTGCCAATCTAATTCCATTTGTGGGGAAATCTGTTTCCAATCTCATTGCATTTTGTGGTGAAATCTTCTGCAAATCTGATTGCATTTTGTGGTCGGCCGGCCCTCCACCATGTGGTCTGTGGGGGGCCAACATCCAGATTCATCGGGGCCCAGAGGTTTGTAGCTACGCCACTGAAAAGAACAGATAATCCCCCAACGGCCTGAACAAAGATTTTAGTTTGAAGTGCTTCCTATAATGATGGTAGCTTGTCCTGAGCACAGATAGGGTTAACACATTGCAAGACATAGGAGCCCGCCCCCCCAATTAGATGGTGTGGGTGTGTATACATTGTTCTATATGAGTAGGTTTTGGTGTTCAGACTAGTGAGCACTTGAGAAAGGGCAGACAGCCCGAAATGTTGTGCTTTCTTGTTGCTGTATAACCGCTGTTGAAAAGCAAATAAAAGCTGAAATTCATCACAGAAGAGTCCAGATTGGATTGTGTATCAACTCTTAAGGTAGCCACACACCATACAATTTTTTAAATATCTGTTCAATTTAAAGGAAACCTAAAACTGAGGAGGATATGGATTTTTCCTTTTAAAATAATACCAGTTGCCTGACTCTCCTGCTGATCCTGTGTCTCTAATACTTTCAGCCACAGCTCCTGAACAAACATGCAGAGCAGGTGCTCTGACTGAAGTCAGACGGGATTAGCTACATGCTTGTTTCTGTGATTCACCCTCTACTGCAGCTAAAGAGATCAGCTGGACTGCCAGGCAACTGGTATTCTTTAAAAGGAAACATCCATATACCTCTCAGTATAGGTTCCTTTTAAGAATTGCAATCAATTTTTCTGACTGATTGTAACATTTCAAAAATATGACCAATGTACAACACACATATGTTACATTTTTCCTCAATTATGATAAAAATGATTGGAAACTCTGACAAAAATTGCTAGGGTGTGTATATTAATAAATTGACAATCTAAAGGTGGCCACACACGATACAATAAAATGATCCGAATTTACAGCAATTCGATGAAAACGATCGTATCTCCCGAAGAAATTGAAAGCTTTTTTTTCATTCGAATGAAAAATCTGATCGTATTTCCCGTTTTTTTTCGATATATATCGATCCGGAATGACAGATATTTCTCTTCAATTTTTTTAAAGATTGTATGGTGTGTGTTAGATTGTCAATTTATTAATATACACACCCTAGAAATTTTCTCAGAGTTTCCAATCAGTTTTATCATAATTGGGGAAAAATTGAACATAGGTGTGTGGTACAATGGTCATATTTTTGAAATGTTACAATCAGTCAGAAAAATTGATTGCAATTCTTAAATTGAACAGATATTTAAAAAAATTGTATGGTGTGTGGCCACCTTTACACACACCATACAATCTTTAGAAGGCTTGAAGAAAAATATCTGGCATTTCGGATCGATAAAAATCGAAGAAAACGGGAAATCCGATCTGTTTTTTCAGTCGAATGAAAAAAAAACCTTTCGATTTTTTTCCAGGAGATCCGATCGTTTTTATCAAATTGCTGTAAAATCGGATCATTTACAATTTTGCTCCAGTTTTCTTTGCACCTGTCTTGATAAATCAACCTCTCATACTTTCAGAGAATAGAGGCAGTTCATCGGAGCAACAGCCAGACAAATTACAGGAAGTCAGCAATAGCACCTATTCTTCTCACTTTTGGTTTCCCTGTAACTTGGGTTTTACTTTTTAAACTTTTCCTTTAGTATAAGTATTAGGTACATTGGTCTTTTATTCTTGCATAGTGCGGAATAGTGGCCTTACTTAAAGCTCTGTTGCTTCCTACATCCTAGTTTGGATTTAGCACCTTTACACTACATAAATTCTCTCAGTCCCACTCTTTTTATTACACATTTCATTATTTTTAATAAATACATTTCTCTAGACTTTGATTTGCTGTAATTATTACAATTTGTGACCATGGTAATTTTGTTTTAGTCAGTTGCTGCAGAAGCAGACATTTTTCTCGCAGTTTAATAGTGGCAGCGAGTTTGTTTTACAGATGTTTATTTTAAGCTTTTATTATTTTATTTTTTTTTGCTTTGTTTTTCATTTCTTGCCTATGTATACTTTTATTTAAAGAACACCTTAAAAGTGAGAGTTCATTTTATTATTAATATTATTTCGTATTTATATAGTGCTGACATTTTCCACTTCAGGGTATATTGACTTGTCACTTAACTGTCCCTCAGAGGGGCTCACAATCTAATCCCTACCATAATCATAATGTAACCATAATGTACTGTATATACTCGCATATAAGCCGACCCCCCAACTTTTACGGTAGAAAGCAGGAAAAAGTAATTGACTCGCATATAAGCCCCCCCCCCCCTAAGTATAAATATTGTGATGTGCTCCCAGCATGAGGTGGCCTCCCTCTCCATAACCAAATGTGCATCCAGGTGTCAGGCAGCCCCCTTCCCACGGCCAAATGTGCACCCAGGTGTTAGGCAGCCCCCTTCCCACAGCCAAATGTGCACCCAGGTGTAAGGCAGCCCCCTTCCCACGGCCAAATGTGCACCCAGGTGTTAGGCAGCCCCCTTCCCACAGCCAAATGTGCACCCAGGTGTTAGGCAGCCCCCTTCCCAAAGCCAAATGTGCACCCAGGTGTTAGGCAGCTCCCTTCCCACAGCCAAATGTGCACCCAGTAGGCATATATTTACAATCAGTTTTTGGTACCTGTGCTTTGGCGAAGTCTGGATCAATTGAAGAAACCTGCCGTCCTAGATGGCAGGAGAGTGCCTGCAGCAGAATGTGGGGCAGAGCTGAGTCTCCGGTATTAATGGAATCGGAGGGCAGGATCAGATGCCAACAAAGTGGGACAGGTGCTCCTCCACTTTCACTTGCGTGTCCCGCTTTCCCTGCACGGTGGTGGCCAGAATGTGTTATGGATCCGGGCACCGGTGCTGGCAGTGGCGTGTCTGGAGTGACAGAGCCCGCGCTGAATCACCAGCACAATGATTGTGGATTCCCTCTTCCGTCCTGCACTTGCTGTCTAAAGACGCCACTAGATGGCGTCATCTATATAAAACATGTCATCTATATGCAACACAGCAAGTGCAGGAGGAAGAGGAAATCACCGATCAATGTGCTGGTATTTCAGCACAGACTCTGTCACTCCAGACACGTTACTGGCAGCATCGGATGCCCGGATCCATAACACATTCTGGCTGGCCACCGCCGTGCAGGGAAAGCGGGACACGCTTGTGGCTGAAAGCACACTGGCATCTGATCCTGCTGTCCAATCCCGGATCCCGCCTTCCACTACGGACACCCCGCTCTGCCTCACATTCTCCTGCAGGCCCTCTTCTGCCATCCAAGACGCCAGGACTGCATCCCGCATCACCACAGAAAGTGAAGGAGCTCCTGTCCCACAGAGAAATGGCCACTCAAAGTAGGTGACTCGCATACAAGCCGAGACCCCCACTTTTGGGCCACTTTTTTGGGGTCAAAAATTTAGCTTGAATGCTAGTATATACGGTATATATCGTGTAGTGTATGTATCATAGTCTAGGGCCAATTTAGGGGTAAGCCAATTAAGTTATCTGTATGTTTTTGTGATGTGGGAGGAAACTGGAGTACCCGGTGGAAACTGGTCAAAGTAAAAAAAAAATCATTATCCAAAAAGACCTTGTTGTTTTTGAGAAAATCGATTTTAAAAATGCAAATAAAATGGGTTTTATTTTTCTTTGCATTTTTAAAATCAGTTGTCCCAAAAACTACAAGGTTTTTAAAAAAAATTCTTTTTGACTTGTACCCACTATTCTCCTTAACATATGTAGTATTTTTGGTAGCAATAGCATGTATGGGGGCTATGCTATCAACTATTAAAGTTGGCAAAAAATTATGCGAAATTATGAAATATTACTATTACATACAAAATTAATTAAGATTTTCTTTGAAATTTTGAATTACGATTACGATGCATAATTGCAAATGTCAATGCTAAATTTTAAATCACCACTGTTTCAGATAATTTCCAAGTAGGGGTAGTATGATATGTGAATATGTTTATCTCATCATGTCAGATGCAATTTCAGATTTTCTTTAAAGAAGAATATGTGGGCCAGTTGTAGATGATGGATGTTAGAGAATTAAGGTGACCATACATCTATACACTTGGCGGCCAATCAAGCATCCGATTCGATAATTATTATAGAATCGGAAGAAAATCAGTGCCGCCAATAGTATGCCCGATCGACAATATGACCAATTTCAGGCCAGAATTGGTCGCATGTATCGATCAGACATGCTGCAAGATGTTGGGCTGTCGTGGTCGATCAAGTTGGAAACTCACTCAGGGAGGTGAGGTAAGCTATCACTGTCAGTTTGTCACTCAGGCAAGGCAAAAAATATTTAATAAAAAAAAAATTCTCCTGCCTGCTGCTGCTGAGCTCAACCAATACCTGCCCACCACAATCAGGCACACACAAAGGCCAGGCCAAGGAGGATGACCAGGATGGTTAGGTCAGGTTTTGGTCTGGCGTCATATCAGGACAACCTCTGTCTCTTCCCTCCAGTGCCGTGGCCGGCCGGCCGCGCACAAATGTGACATTGCATACACTGCGCATGCAGAGAGACGTCAGGTCAGCGTGCACACACCTGACTTATCACAGTTCGCCATGGTATTGTATACTGTCGAAGGCTGAAGGCTGAAGGGGAGGGAACGAGGAGGAAACAGAGGAGGAGGCAGTCGAAGGAAGTGAGGCCCCTTTCACACGGAGTGTTGAACTGTGTGCTCAGCAAGCTGTGATTAGGCAGCAGTGAGCAGTTACCAAGCAGCAGCAAGCAGTTTTGAGAGTTTGAGAGACATTTCACTGCATATCAACAGTCCATGGAAAAGAGGCCTTAAAGGGACTCCAAGCACCTCTCATGGGAATGCCTTTAAAGAGACTCTGACCAGTACTGCAAAGTTTTTAAAGATGCATACCTTTACAGTGGCTTGCAAAAATATTCGGCCCCCTTGAAGTTTTCCACATTGTGTCATATTACTGCCACAAACATGAATCAATTTTATTGGAATTCCAGGTGAAAGACCAATACAAAGTGGTGTACATGTGAGAAGTGGAACGAAAATCATACATGATTCCAAACATTTTCTACAAATCAATAACTGCAAAGTAGGGTGTGCGTAATTATTCAGCCCCCTGAGTCGATACTTTGTAGAACCACCTTTGCTGCAATTACAGCTGCCAGTCTTTGAGGGTATGTCTCTACCAGCTTTGCACATCTAAAGACTGAAATCCTTGCCCATTCTTCTTTGCAAAACAGATCCAGCTCAGTCAGAATAGATGGACAGCGTTTGTGAACAGCAGTTTTCAGATCTTGCCACCGATTCTCGATTGGATTTAGATGTGAACTTTCTAACACATGGTCCATTCTAACACATGGATATGTTTTGTTTTAAACCATTTCATTGTTGCCCTGGCTTTATGTTTAGGGTTGTTGTCCTGCTGGAAGGTGAACCTCCGTTCCAGTCTCAAGTCTTTTGCAAACTCCAAGAGGTTTTCTTCCAAAATTGCCCTGTATTTGGCTCCATCCATCTTCCATCAACTCTGACCAGCTTCCCTGTCCCTGCTGAAGAGAACCACCCCCAGAGCATGATGCTGCCACCACCATATTTGACAGTGGGGGTGGTGTGTTCAGAGTGATGTGCAGTGTTAGTTTTCCACCACACATAGCGTTTTGCATTTTGGCCAAAAAGTTCCATTTTGGTCTCATCTGACCAGAGCACCTTCTTTCACATGTTTGCTGTGTCCCCCACATGGCTTGTAGCAAACTGCAAACGGGACTTCTTATGCTTTTCTGTTAACAGTGGCTTTCTTCTAGCCACTCTTCCTAAAGGCCAACTTTGTGCAGTGCACTACTAATAGTGGTCAATGACCTTGCCTTAGCTAAAGCTGAAGGTAAATACTCCATTCTCCTCCTCCTTGACCTTTCAGCAGCTTTTGACACAGTAGATCATCCCCTACTCCTCCAGTCCCTCCAATCCATGGGCATTCACGATCTTGCCCTGTCCTGGCTTTCATCCTACCTCTCCAACCGCTCCTTCACGACCGCCTTCAATGAGTCCTCGTCCACTCCCAACCACCTCTCGGTGGGTAGGGGTACTGGATGAGAAAACACAGGGGGACCGGGAGCCCAATCTGGTAGAGTACGTTAGTGGGTATGAAAAGATCATATAAGTGCAGCAAATTTTATACTCACAAGAGTAGGTTGCTGTATGAGGCAACCACTCGTTCGCACTTGTGGGGGAAGTACCGTCCCCACTCGGCCTCTGTTCTTGGTCGCTGCTCCAAAAATTCGATCTATCGGAATATTCCGATATGGATCTTCCCCTAAGATAAGGGGTCTAGGTAGATTTTGGGAGGGGTAGGAGGCGCCCGGTAGTACAGAAGTAATATGTTCACTAAAAGTGGTAGATACAACATTCAATAATAAATGGTGTGATCCTACCTTCTAGGTGTCCCCTTTCGGGAAATATACAAGCTGGAGTTTCTTTTTAGCTTTTGTAAATCGATTTTTATTTCGCACAAGACAACGCGTTTCACGGTAAAAACCGCTTCCTCAGGTCAATAGTAGTGCCTTTATAGAATAGTCTCTCGGTCACGGCGCCCGGATACTGAGCGACTATTCTATAGAGGCACTACTATTGACCTGAGGAAGCGGTTTTTACCGTGGAACGCGTTGTCTTGTGCGAAATAAAAATCAATTTACAAAAGCTAAAAAGAAACTCCAGCTTGACACCTAGAAGGTAGGATCACACCATTTATTATTGAATGTTGTATCTACCACTTTTAGTGAACATATTACTTCTGTACTACCGAGCGCCTCCTACCCCTCCCAAAATCTACCTCTCGGTGGGTGTCCCCCAAGGTTCAGTCCTTGGCCCCCTACTGTTCACCCTATACACATCCTCCATTGGCAAGGTTATCTTCTCCATGGGTTTTAACTATCATCTGTATGCAGATGACACCCAGATCTACCTCCACACCCCTAACATATCCACCACTACCATGGACAAGGTCTCCTCCTGTCTATCAGCCATCTCCTCCTGGATGTCCGCTAGGTTCCTGAAACTAAACCTAGACAAAACGGAATTTATGATCTTCCCACCCCGGACATCCATAAACCTCCCAGATGTGCATGTCACTGTTAACCACACTACCATTCACCCTACCTCTCAAGCCCGCTGTCTGGGTGTCACCCTGGACTCAGCACTCTCCTTCACTCCCCACATCCAAAACCTCACAAAGTCCTGCAACTTCCACCTTCGTAACATCTGTAAGATTCGCCCTTTCCTGACCTGTGCCACCACCAAACTCCTTATCCATGCCCTCATAATTTCCCGCCTTGACTACTGCAATGCCCTGCTGTCTGGTCTCCCTATGACCCGAACAACCCGGGCTCCACTGGCTTCCTTACTCAAAGGTACACACCTAGCCGCTCACTCCGCTCTTCCAATGAACTTCGCCTAACCGCACGCCCCCCTCCCCCCCCCCCGCATCACCCAGTCCCATGGACGCCTCCAGGACTTCTCAAGAGCTGCTCCAACACTATGGAACTCCCTACCTCCAGCCCCCTCCTTCAACATCTTCAAGAAAGGGCAGCCCACTCCTTCAACATCTTCAAGAAAGCCCTCAAAACTCACCTTTTCACTCTGGCCTACTACCCCTCACAAGTGCTCTAAACCCACAGCTGAACTCTGGTCCTCTACCTTCCATGTCCTTACCTCTCCCTCTAGACTGTAAGCCTTTGGGCAGGGTCCTCCTCCTTTTGTGTCCTACCTGATCATGCACCTCCATTACTGTGAACCCATGCTATGCATCTGAGTGAACCTAACTTGCCTAATCTCCATGCTCCCCTCCAGTGACTAAGCATTACCTTGTACTCATACTGTGCTGCATGATCTGGTTTTTTTTGTATTCAGGTATTGTCATTTTGCTGTATGTCACCCCTAAATATTGTATGTATCCCTATTTATTGTCCAGCGCTGCGTAATATGTTGGCGCTTTATAAATACAATAAATAAATAAATAAAATAAGGAAAGATTCCCCCACCTGAGCTGTAGATCTCTGCAGCTCGTCCAGAGTCACCATGGGCCTCTTGATTGCATTTCTGATCAGCGCTCTCCTTGTTCGGCCTGTGAGTTTAGGTGGACAGTCTTGTCTTGGTAGGTTTACAGTTGTGCCATACTCCTTCCATTTGTGAATGATCGTTTGAACAGTGCTCCGTGGGATGTTCAAGGCTTTGGAAATCTTTTTGTAGCCTAAGCCTGCTTTAAATTTCTCAATAACTTTATCCCTGACCTGTCTGGTGTGTTCTTTGGACTTCA
Source organism: Hyperolius riggenbachi (assembly GCF_040937935.1). Taxonomy (NCBI): domain Eukaryota; kingdom Metazoa; phylum Chordata; class Amphibia; order Anura; family Hyperoliidae; genus Hyperolius; species Hyperolius riggenbachi. The sequence goes on from NC_090654.1 coordinate 139,382,005, forward strand.
CGGTGTTGTTGCTCCCAAGATTCTCTTAGACAACCTCTGAGGCCATCACAGAGCAGCTGTATTTGCACTGACATTAGATTGCACTCAGGTGCACTCCATTTGTTCTACACCAAATAGTTTTCGTTCTATTTCAATTTAAACATCACGGCTGGTTTACAGAACTGGTGATTACAATTAGAGTTGGGCCGAACCTCCGATTTTAGGTTCGCGAACCTGGTTCGCGAACTTCCGCGGAAGGTTCGGTTCGCGTTAAAGTTCGCGAACCGCAATAGACTTCAATGGGGATGCGAACTTTGAAAAAAAAAAATAATTATGCTGGCCACAAAAGTGATGGAAAAGATGTTTCAAGGGGTCTAACACCTGGAGGGGGGCATGGCGGAGTGGGATACATGCCAAAAGTCCCGGGGAAAAATCTGGATTTGACGCAAAGCAGCGTTTTAAGGGCAGAAATCACATTGAATGCTGAATGACAGGCCTAAAGTGCTTTCAAACATCTTGCATGTGTATACATCAATCAGGTAGTGTAATTAAGGTACTGCTTCACACCGACACACCAAACTCACCGTGTAACGCACCGCAAACAGATGTTTGTGTAGTGACGGCCGTGATGGACTGGTGCGCACCATGGCGAGAGTGCAGGTTTTGGTGGCTTTACAGCCCATATGGTCGCCTGGCTGATGTAGCTGAATGACAGAACAGTGACTGTCCAGCTGATCAAATTTGGTCTGACCACAATGAGGCAACGACCTTATTATCGTGGGTGTGCCCCCCGAGACACTCATCTAGGCGCCGGTCATTGCTTCATTGTGATACGCAAGCCCCTTCACCACGGCAAGGTAATGATCACGAAGGGGAATGGGCGCATGTACATGCCATTTCTTTTGTTGTTGCAGCTGCCCGCAGTGCAGCCAGAAAAATTAGGCAGTCATGTACACGCACCAGAAAAATTATTACAGCGGCCGCTGCTAGCAGCGGCCTAAAAAATTCAGCAATCCGCCTGGAGTCCCGGACCCTGTTGGTGGTGGCGGAGAAGGTAGTCAAGCGGCCTGCAGGCAGACATGCTGTGTGGAGGGACTGGGAGCGACTTAGTCTTCTTGGGGCAGGCCAGGCAGCCAGTCACACGGCGTGCAGGCAGAGATGCTGTGTGTGCGGGGACTGACTTAGTCTTGGGGCGGGCAGCAGCCCTCCGGGATCCATGCCTCATTCATTTTGATAAAGGTGAGGTACTTAACACTTTTGTGACTTAGGCGACTTCTCTTCTCTGTGACAATGCCTCCAGCTGCGCTGAAGGTCCTTTCTGACAGGACGCTTGCGGCAGGGCAGGAGAGAAGTTGGATGGCAAATTGGGACAGCTCTGGCCACAGGTCAAGCCTGCGCACCCAGTAGTTCAAGGGTTCCTCATCGCTGTTCACAGCAGTGTCTACATCCACACTTAAGGCCAGGTAGTCGGCTACCTGCCGTTCCAGGCGTTGGTGGAGGGTGGATCCGGAAGGGCTACGGCGAGGCGTTGGGTTAAAGAACGTCCGCATGTCCGACATCACCATGAGATCGCTGGAGCGTCCTGTCTTTGACTGCGTGGACACGGGAGGAGGATTAGTGGCAGTGGTACCTTGCTGGCGTTGTGCCGTCACATCACCCTTAAAGGCATTGTAAAGCATAGTTGACAGCTGGTTCTGCATGTGCTGCATCCTTTCCACCTTCCGGTGAATTGGTAACAGGTCCGCCTCTTTGTGCCTGTACCGAGGGTCTAGTAGTGTGGCCACCCAGTACAGCTCATTCCCCTTGAGGTTTTTTATACGGGGGTCCCTCAACAGGCAGGACAGCATAAAAGACGACATCTGCACAAAGTCGGATCCAGTACCCTCCATCTCCTCTTGCTCTTCCTCAGTGACGTCAGGTAAGTCAACCTCCTCCCCCCAGCCGCGAACAATACCACGGGAAGGTTGAGCAGCACAAGCCCCTTGCGATGCCTGCTGAGGTTGTTCTCCTGCCGCTGTCCCCTCCTCCTCCTCCTCCTCCTCCCCCTTCTCCCCCAAAGAAACACCTTGCTCATCATCCTCTGAGTCTGACTCGTCTTCTGCACACGACTTCTCTTCTTCCTCCTCCTCCCCCCTCTGTGCTGCCGCAGGTGTTGAGGAAACAGCTGGGTCTGATGAAAATTGGTCCCATGCCTGTTCCTGCCGTAACGGTTCCTGGTCACGCTCATTCACAGCTTCATCCGCCACTCTACGCACAGCACGCTCCAAGAAGTAAGCGTAGGGAATTAAGTCGCTGATGGTGCCCTCACTGCGGCTCACCAGGTTGGTCACCTCCTCAAACGGCCGCATGAGCCTGCATGCATTTTCCATCAGTGTCCAGTTGTCGGGCCAGAACATCCCCATCTTCCCAGACTGTTTCATTCTACTGTAGTTGTAGAGGTAGTGGGTCACGGCTTTCTTCTGTTCTAGCAGGCGGGAGAACATGAGCAGGGTCGAGTTCCAGCGAGTCGGGCTATCGCAAATGAGGCGTCTCACCGGCATGTTGTTTTTGCGCTAAATTTCCGCAAAGCGTGCCATGGCTGTGTAAGACCGCCTCAAATGCCCACAGAACTTCCTGGCCTGCTTCAGGACATTCGCTAAGCCAGGGTACTTTGCCACAAATCTTTGAACCACTAGATTCATGACATGTGCCATGCAGGGTATGTGTGTCAGCTTCCCCATATGCAAAGCGGCAAGCAGATTGCTGCCGTTGTCGCACACCACGTTGCCTATCTCCAGGTGGTGCGGGGTCAGCCACTCATCCACCTGTTTCTTAAGAGCAGCCAGGAGAGCTGCTCCAGTGTGACTCTCCGCTTTGAGACAAGACATGTCTAAGATGGCGTGACACCGTCTTACCTGGCATGCAGCATAGGCCCTGCGGAGCTGGGGCTGTGTAGCTGGAGAGGAGAACTGCCACTCAGCCAAGGAGGAGGAGGACAGTGAAGAGCATGTAGCAGGAGGAGAGGAGGTGGCAGGAGGCCTGCCTGCAAGCCGTGGAGGTGTCACAATTTGGTCCGCTGCGCCCTGCTTGCCATCGTTCACCACCAGGTTCACCCAGAGGAGATGAAGAGGGGGACAGTTCAGAGGTGGAGTCAGAGAGTAGTAGGAGGAGAGAAGTTGCTGAAAGAAGCTGGGGCAGCTCTTCGTCAGAAACAGCATTACCTCCTGTGTAGGTAATGTAGCGGCCCTGCCCGTGCTTGGCAGACCAGGCATCCGTGGTCAGGTGTACCCTTGACCCAACGCTCTTCGCAAGAGATGACACCACTTGCCTCTCAACTTCACGGTGCAGTTGGGGTATGGCCTTTCTCGAAAAATAAGTGCGGCCTGGCATCGTCCACTGCGGTGTTCCGATGGCCACAAATTTACGGAAGGCCTCAGAGTCCACCAGCCGGTATGGTAACAGCTGCCGAGCTAACAGTTCCGCCACGCCAGCTGTCAGACGCCGGGCAAGGGGGTGACTGGCCGAAATTGGCTTCTTCCGCTCAAACATTTCCTTCACGGACACCTGACTGCTGCTGTGGGCAGAGGAGCAGGAACCGCTCAAGGGCAGAGGCGGAGTGGAGGAGGGTGCCTGTGAAGGTGGAAGGGAGAAAGCGGCAGAAGCAGATAATGCACCTGATGGAGGAGGAAGAGGAGAAGGAGGGTGGCTTTGCTTTTGTGTGCTGCTGCTGCTTTTGCTCAGGTGGCCATCCCATTGCTGTTTGTGCCTTTTCTCCAGGTGCCTTCGTAAGGCACTTGTCCCTACGTGAGTGTTGGCCTTTCCACGGCTCAATTTTTGTTGGCAGAGCGAACAGATGGCTTTGGTCCGATCTGAGGCACACACATTAAAAAATTTCCACACCGCTGAGCCACCCTGGGATGTGGGCACTATGGGGACCGTCACCTCAGCAGCTGATGCTGAAGGAAAAGTTGGCTGGCTGTACATAGGTGGCGATACATGGTGCCGGACTCTGCCACCAGCTGTTTCTGACGAAGAGCTGCCCCAGCTTCTTTCAGCAACTTCTCTCCTCCTACTACTCTCTGACTCCACCTCTGAACTGTCCCCCTCTTCATCTCCTCTATTGGGAACATACAGAGGATCCCTATCATCATCATCATCGTAATCATCCTGCCCAGCTTCGCTTGCCTCAGACAAATCCAAACATGCACCATCAGTAGGTCCTTCATCCTCCTTACACGTTACATCCATAGTGTTGCCGGGTAACTCAAATATATGAGCTGGTGAAAATTCATCTGGCTGTAACAACAATGGCTGTGCATCAGTGATTTCAACACTAAATAATTCTTGCGAAGTGTCAAATGCAGCGGAAGTGGTGCTAGTAGTAGCGCTGGTGGCTGAGCAAGATGAGGTGTTCTGTGTCGCTAAATACTGAACCACGTCCTGACAATCTTGGGAGGTGATGGGACGTGCCTTCTTCCGAGCACTGTACTGTGGGCCAGGTCCACACGAAATTACATTTACACGACCTCGCGCAGATCTGCCGGGTGGCCTTCCTCTGGCTCTGGCACTACCTCTTCCTCTACCTGTTCTGTCCATATCGGGTATGCACGGAGTGGTATATCACACTGCGTGCACTCACGTAGGTAGGTGGGTTCACTTAACTGCACAGGTATGCGCACTGATGCGGTGGGTTCACTGAACAGAACAGGTATACAGTGGCGGGTTCACAGAACAGGTATGCAGTGGCAGGTTCACTGAACACAACAGGTATGCAGTGGCAGGTTCACTGAACACAACAGGTATGCAGTGGCGGGTTCACTGAACAGGTATACAGTGGCGGGTTCACTGAACAGAACAGGTATGCAGTGGCGGGTTCACTAAACAGAACAGGTATACAGTGGCAGGTTCACTAAACAGAACAGGTATACAGTGGCGGGTTCACAGAACAGGTATGCAGTGGCAGGTTCACTGAACACAACAGGTATGCAGTGGCGGGTTCACTGAACAGGTATACAGTGGCGGGTCCACTGAACAGAACAGGTATGCAGTGGCGGGTTCACTAAACAGAACAGGTATACAGTGGCGGGTTCACTAAACAGAACAGGTATACAGTGGCGGGTTCACAGAACAGGTATGCAGTGGCAGGTTCACTGAACACAACAGGTATGCAGTGGCGGGTTCACTGAACACAACAGGTATGCAGTGGCGGGTTCACTGAACAGGTATATAGTGGCGGGTTCACTGAACATAACAGGTATACAGTGGCGGGTTCACTAAACAGAACAGGTATACAGTGGCGGGTTCACTAAACAGAACAGGTATACAGTGGCGGGTTCACAGAACAGGTATGCAGTGGCAGGTTCACTGAACACAACAGGTATGCAGTGGCGGGTTCACTGAACACAACAGGTATGCAGTGGCGGGTTCACTGAACAGGTATACAGTGGCGGGTTCACTAAACAGAACAGGTATACAGTGGCGGGTTCACTAAACAGAACAGGTATACAGTGGCGGGTTCACAGAACAGGTATGCAGTGGTGGGTTCACAGCACAGGTATGCAGTGGTGGGTTCAATGAACAGGTATACTGTGGCGGGTCCACTGAACAGAACAGGTATGCAGTGGCGGGTTCACTGAACAGGTATACAGTGGCGGGTCCACTGAACAGAACAGGTATACAGTGGCGGGTTCACAGAACAGGTATGCAGTGGCAGGTTCACTGAACACAACAGGTATGCAGTGGCGGGTTCACTGAACAGGTATACAGTGGCGGGTCCACTGAACAGAACAGGTATGCAGTGGCGGGTTCACTAAACAGAACAGGTATACAGTGGCGGGTTCACAGAACAGGTATGCAGTGGCAGGTTCACTGAACACAACAGGTATGCAGTGGCGGGTTCACTGAACACAACAGGTATGCAGTGGCGGGTTCACTGAACAGGTATACAGTGGCGGGTTCACTAAACAGAACAGGTATACAGTGGCGGGTTCACTAAACAGAACAGGTATACAGTGGCGGGTTCACAGAACAGGTATGCAGTGGTGGGTTCACAGCACAGGTATGCAGTGGCAGGTTCACTGAACACAACAGGTATGCAGTGGCGGGTCCACTGAACAGAACAGGTATGCAGTGGCGGGTTCACTGAACAGGTATACAGTGGCGGGTCCACTGAACAGAACAGGTATGCAGTGCCGGGTTCAATGAACAGGTATACAGTGGCGGGTCCATTGAACAGAACAGGTATGCAGTGGCGGGTTCACTAAACAGAACAGGTATACAGTGGCGGGTCCACTGAACAGAACAGGTATACAGTGGCGGGTTCACAGAACAGGTATGCAGTGGCAGGTTCACTGAACACAACAGGTATGCAGTGGCGGGTTCACTGAACAGGTATACAGTGGCGGGTCCACTGAACAGAACAGGTATGCAGTGGCGGGTTCACTGAACAGGTATACAGTGGCGGGTCCACTGAACAGAACAGGTATGCAGTGGCGGGTTCACGAAACAGAACAGGTATACAGTGGCGGGTTTACTAAACAGAACAGGTATACAGTGGCGGGTTCACTAAACAGAACAGGTATACAGTGGCGGGTTCACAGAACAGGTATGCAGCGGTGGGTTCACAGCACAGGTATGCAGTGGTGGGTTCAATGAACAGGTATACAGTGGCGGGTCCACTGAACAGAACAGGTATGCAGTGGCAGGTTCACTGAACAGGTATACAGTGGCGGGTCCACTGAACAGAACAGGTATGCAGTGGCGGGTTCACTGAACAGGTATGCAGTGGTGGGTTCACAGAACAGGTATGCAGTGGTGGGTTCACAGCACAGGTATGCAGTGGTAGGTTCAATGAACAGGTATGCAGTGGCGGGTCCACTGAACAGAACAGGTATGCAGTGGCAGGTTCACTGAACAGGTATGCAGTGGTGGGTTCACAGCACAGGTATGCAGTGGTGGGTTCACTGAACAGGTATGCAGTGGTGGGTTCACAGCACAGGTATGCAGTGGTGGGTTCACAGCACAGGTATGCAGTGGTGGGTTCACAGCACAGGTATGCAGTGGTGGGTTCACAGAACAGGTATGCAGCCAGACAGGAACAAGTTAAGCCTAACTAATCTTTCCCTGAGAGACAGTCTGCAGCAGCTCGCCCTACTCTCACTAACGCAGGCAGCACACGAGTGACCGTAATGGCCGCCGCTGCCTGCCTTATATAAGGGGGGGGGTGGGGCTCCAGGGGCTAGTGTAGCCTAATTGGCTACACTGGGCCTGCTGACTGTGATGTAGAGGGTCAAAGTTGACCCTCCATGTGCATTATGGGGCGAACCGAACTTCCGTAAAGGTTCGCCTGCGGGACGCGAACGCGAACCACTGAAGTTCGCATGGAACCGTTCGCAGGCGAACCGTTCGGCCCAACTCTAATTACAATAGCATATGTAACATGATGAATAAAATGTATGACAGAGTGCAACCTATTAAATCAATTACATTCCAAGACACAAAAGGGTGAGAGAGCCTTGCCCTTGCGAGTTTACAAGGAATGGGGTGGAAAATGCTTAATTAAGATATAAGAATTCAGAAGTGGTTGTTGCTGAAAACAGCACATACACCATCTATGATATTACGCCTCATATGACACTATATACTTCTACTATTTCTAGTTACATCCCTGCTAGGCTCAACTACACTTGGCTACGTCCAGAATCTGTCATGACCATGCCTGTATGCTGAACATTTCTCCCTTATTTCTCAGAGGTGCACTAGAGCTTCTTGGATTCTACCAATCACCCTGTTATTTGCCTATTGTCACATGGCCAGTTACATGCACAGATATTGGCACAAACCTTACAGGTGTTGTAACCATAGTTTACCTTTGCCAAGTCTATAAAAAAACATTTTTACTACAGTTTATCAGTCTTATCATAAATAAAAGATTAGACTCACTTGTTGCTGCTTTTATTGATTTCCTTTCAAAATTATATGCAAGGAAATGACAATGGAAATACTGCAATAATGAGTTAATTCTATGGTTGAAGCCACATGCCACGGCCTTATCTGAGTGCATTTGTCATTTTCTTTAGTACCGATTGTTTGTTCTGCCAAGTTGTCATTAGTCTTTAGAAAGGAGAAAGGCCCCAGCTACTGCAAAATCACTAGAAGAACAATTTACCCGGAATTTTTTTCCAAGATTCAGACATGTCCAACTAATGGCTGTTGGCGGTGTCTTCCCAATAAGATTTCTCCAAATTAGATCTATGCTTTTTGCTGAATTCCTTGTTATTCTTAAACACAAGACCTTAAAGTTATGATAACAGTCAACCGGCAACACTCTTGGCAGAAAAAAATAGTTAAAATTTATACCTGTTGGGCCTGCTACGCCCCTTGTAGGCAAACAGCAGGCCTCTCCTTAACTGAGTCCTATACACACAACCGGAGGGAGAGGCATTTAGATAACCCTGACATGCAGAATCACGTCCTTCATAAATTAGGTATCTTGAATGGGATCATTGGACACGGAGTGAAAGCCCTTATCAGGGTGGAACTCTTCACTTGCTTTAGCTCTGTCAAAAACATGGCTCTCCACCCTGGCTGAAACCGCAGCCGTCATCCTCACATCCGCTTGCTTGATCAAAAACAAATACGAAGTAAAAGGACAAACACATAGGTCAAACAATGAGAAAAGAAAATTAGTTTTATTTCTCTTTTGCCCTTGTTGCTATGGGAAGTCTGTAAACAAGTTCTGTGCAAAAGTGGATTTCAACAGTTTTCCCTGTAGACCAGACTTCTAATGCCAACGACCACTCTTTCCGTACACTACCACCTTTCTTAGTATAGCAGACGCTCTGCCCCATGAGAGGTAATCTACCTTTTTTCATTCTCCATGCATATCAATGCCCTTTTTAATGCATAGCAACATTCCTTTGCCATGTGTGAGCCCTTCTTATGCATATTCAAGAGCCCTCTTCCTTCCATGTGCAGCAGCAGTGTTTAGTATCAATACTCGTTTCATGCACAGCCTAAATTTCACTTGCAGCAAGTCTTCTTCCAGGTGTAATGCCTCCATGTGCTTTTATCCAATATCGACTATACCCACCCCTTTTTAAGGGCAGTAGTTCCCTTCTTCTACGTGCAACTCCATCATGTGCAGCATCCTCCCTGGGCCATAGCCAATGCAGAAGTCTGACGTGGGTCCTGTGTAGACTTCTGAAGAGATCAGATCACTACAGTATGTTTGATGGCACACCAACCACTCTTTCCATACACTGCCACCTTCCTAAGTACAGCAGCAGCTCTGTCCCATGAGAAGTATCCTTCCTTTGTTCATTTTCAATGCATACTAACCCCCATTTCAATGCATACAAACATTACTCTGCCTTGTGTGAGCCCTTCCCATGCATATTCATCCTGAATTATGGTATTTGCAGCATCCACCCCAAGCCTATGTAGAAATCTGACATGGGCCCTGTGTAAACATCTGAAGAGAAGTGTTGTCATAACACTATAGTATGTTTGATGGTTCAAAAATTAAGGGACACTCTAGTAAACAATACTAGTGGAAGTGTGTGCATTTTGGCATAGGAAAGCCATTATCATATCCAAGATTTTAAGAATACAACAGCAAAAAAACACAAAAAAAACCCACACAGTTTACTTCTTTCCTTACATGTGAGACATTCCCAGCTGTGTGTCTTGTTTATGGTGTGATGTGATTTCATTTTTCACAGCCCCACTTAAGGTTTCATGGTCCACAGTCTATTCACACCGTTATAAATATGGCCTCGATTCATAAAAGTGCTGTCGGTAAGGTAACGTCGAGCAGGGAAACACCGCTGTCGGTATTTCCGCCTTCAGGGTGGTAATTCATAAAAATTTTGCTAGTTGTGACAGGCGTGCGGAGATATTCCGCTGTAGGCAGGCGTAAGGCTGTCGGGAGACATGCGGAAACAGGAGAAGCAGGCGGAGTCCCTCCGTGCGGTGTTCTCTCTGCAGCTGCTTGGGAGGTCTGTCCCATTCACTGCACTGTATTCCGCACGCTTCTCGCCACATCAGAGGTAGCGGTAATACCCGTCCGCATACCGCTACCTCTAATCTTTATGAATTGACTACTTGTTACTTTTGCTATGATAATCACCGCGCAAGGCGGTGATTCATCACTCTGCTCGCGAATGTCGGCTTTTCATGCGGAAAAAGCCTTTATGAATACAGATTTTGCTGTGTGGTCGGTAAAGTGAGCCGTTTTCAGCATTTCCGAATGCGGGAATGCTTTATGAATCGAGGCCTATGTCATGTGGAGGTCCTTAGATTGAATCTGTCAGACACTATAGGATTGATTCACTAAGCTTACTTACTTTTCACCACAGCTGTAAAGCCTCGTACACGCGCATGACTAAAGTCGGCTGAGGCGGCCGATAACGACTGCCTCAGCCAACAGTGAGGTATCAGCCATAGCACCCAAGCCCCACTTCACAAGTGATCTGCCCGGATGTAGCTGAGCATCAGCCAATTCCTTTATGCAATACTTTTATGCATGCTATTCCCTGCCCGCCGCATGACATCACGTACGTGCCGCTCCGTCATGCCTCCGCCTCCACCCGTAGCAACAGAACACAGTGTCTTGTTCAGGCTGGCTCAGCGATACCGCCCAAGGGGATCAGGTCCCAATCTCCGACGATTGAAATCAGGCAAAGCTGTGTACACACCTGAAGTAGAGCTAATGCATGCGATAAATAAGGAGAAATCATTTATGAGATAAGAGGCCATATGCAATTAACTTTTTCTCCTGAGTTTTCTCCTAGGAGATAATTTTTCATCTTCGATTTAGAATAACTTTTCAGCACTTTGCAATGGAAAAAGTACAAAAAACAATTGTGCAAAGTACTGTCAAAATTATTTTGAGTATTTTTTTAATTTATTTTTTTTGCTTGCTGGTGATTTAAAAGGCATTTAATGACATGTTTAAAAATTTCAACTAGGAGAAAACTCAGGAGAAAAAGTTAATTGCATACGGGCCAAGGAGAGATAAATCATAAGTTAAAGAGACTCTGTAACAACAAAAACCTCCCCTGGGGGGTACTCACCTCGGGTGGGGGAAGCCTCCGGATCCTAATGAGGCTTCCCACGCCGTCCTCTGCCCCACGGGGGTCTCGCTGCAGCCCTCCGAACAGCCGGCGACAGAGCCGACTGTAGCTTCAATATTTACCTTTGCTGGCTCCAGCGGGGGCGCTGTGGCGGCTTTCGGCACGGAAATAGACGGAAATACCCGATCTCCGTCGGGTCCGCTCTACTGCGCAGGCGCCGGAAACTTGCGCCTGCGCAGTAGAGCAGACCCGACGGCGATCGGGTATTTCCGCCTACTTCGGAGCCGACAGCCGTCAGAGCGCCTGCGCAGGAGCCAGGAAGGTAAATATTACGTCACCGCTGCACGGAGGGCTGCAGCGAGACCCCTGACGGATGGAGGACGGCGTGGGAAGCCTCATTAGGATCCGGAGGCTTCCCCCACCCGAGGTGAGTACCCCCCAGGGGACGTTTTGTCGTTACAGTTCCTCTTTAAGGCAGTTATGGAGAGATAAATCATGAGTTGAGTTAGATAAGGAGAGATAAATCATGAGTTAAGTCATTTATGGAGACATAAGTTGTAAGTTAAAGGGATCCAAGCAGCTCTTGGCTTCAAATAGTTGCAAGGGCTGACATTGTTCAGAAGCTCAACCCCTGCTGTTTTAAAAGTGCTGTTATCCAGGCTAGGTGTGACATTCTTCAACTGTAACTGATGTTTTCTGTTTGAAGTACAATGGGGGTTTGTTTGTGGTCAATTAAGTCTAAAGAGGCAATTTCTTATCTGTTTTCACCATCTCCTGCTCAGGGACCGCAGGTCCTTTGCGGTCGGACAAAGTGGCTAATTTAACTCTTAGATGTAAAAAAATGAGGTAAAATTACAGTTTTTTTTAATAATAAACCACGTTTTTAGAATGCATTTTTTATTTGGTATAGAGCTGCCCTGGGTGTTAAAAATGATGCTCGGTTCACTTTAATAAGTAAGGTGGTGAGATAATTTAACAGAAAAGCTTTGTGAATCACCCCCTACTTTGCCAAAAGTATTGGGATGCCCCTACAAAACAATGAACCAATAACAAATGCTCTTTTACTTTATTGGCATTAGTGCATAAACATTATTATTATTAACTTGCAGGTGACAGACCGCTGTTTCTGGCTCTCTGCCCTTCTCAAGCTGTGCAGCCAACAAGTTACAAAAATGTGCAAAACGGAGTCATTGACCTCGCTCCGAAATAAGTTAGCTTCCTTTGTTTTCTCAGCAGCCACTATGTCCATCGCTGCCAATTGGAAGAAACCCTCTGTCAATATTAACAAAGTAAAGTCCAGACTTAACTCCTTCATGGTTAACGAGAAATTAACTAGCAAAATTTGAACGGATATGGGATCCCTGGATTCAACTGGAACACCCATCACTGGATGGTTCTCTGATAGGATGGGACTACCCTTTCCCCTTCTTTTCTCCTTTTTTCTTCTCTCACATTCCCTCTATTCTCTCTCTCTCTCTTCTCAACCTACCTGTTGGGCCAGCATTCGCGACCTCCTTTCTTGGTGGCTCGTCTATCGCTGGACGACGAGCTCCAGAGGGGTCTCAGTTAATCCTGGTCAAGAATCAGGCTCCCCTCCCTCATCGATCCACAGCATGCCCCAGATAGTTGGGTATAGCCCTCTGGGGAACATTCTACACCACCTTCAGTGACCTCTATTTTATTGGTTTACATTGTTTTATTGGTTATGTTGCCATTGTAGTATTACTTCATGGTTCATGCAGTTCTAGGTGATGTACCTTTGTATTTCCCACAAAACTTAAAATGTTAAAATTTCAATAAAAATTTTTGAAACACAAAAATGTGCAAAACATACGTTTAAATAGTCAAACCAATATGCATCAGCCATTCAGTTTAAACCAGTTGCAGCCAAATAACTTACCCGCCTGCACGGACGGACCTAGTGGGGAACTGCAAGGAATCGCCAGACACTCCCACTGTCACATCCTGTAGAGTGGTCATCGTGGAGACAAGACAAACAAGATGTAAACAGAATATAGAGCACCCTACCCAGGCCAGCCAATCACTGTGCCAAACGTCATGTGCCAGCCCCACAGTCCTCCAATCCACAAGGGGACGGCAAATTGCGCATTGACACCTGGCTAGCATGGCAAGCCAATCAGCACATACCATTGCCGTAAACATGGCAATCTTGCAACGCAATGCAGTGCATCAGCGAAAGCAAATATAGCAAATAGTGATAAGAGGCATATATTCACCCGTCCCTGCACAGGTCAGGGGAATCACTGCATCTGAAAAGAGACAAAACATACATGATAAGAATAATGAATAGCATCCTGGTGAAAGCAGAACATGTACATTTAAATACAATTGCCTAATTCCTATTCACATTTCAGGCCTCCCTATAACACCTAACCTTTTAATCCATCCTGCCTCCCTGTGCAGAAGTTTCACTCTCCATCCCACAGGAACCATCTATCTCCTCCTGTGTTGGGATACCCTATTTTGGGACACACTATGTTGGGAGGCTATAAAATGACACTGCCTGTGTGGAATCCTTGCTGCGTACAGCACTTTTATTGCAACTCTGCCTATCCTTCAGTCTCTGTGTTTCTAGTGACATGAGTGGTGGATATCTGAACTCAGTAACCCTAGGAAAGGTCTCCTTTAATGGATGTCAATGTTTTCTGACTATCCTATCTACCTCATTACTACAGGTGTTAAAAGTTGATACGTAGGGCATACAATATTCCCTATGGGCATTCCTAGAAGTACAAGGATTGATCTGTAAACTTTGCTGTGGATACCCCCTCTGTCTGAACCTGCATCGCAAATTCTCTTGATGCCTCTCCAACTCTAGTAAAGGGTACCTGAGCTCAAGCTAAAATCGCAATTTGGACTTACCTGGGGCTTTCATTCACAAATCCCCCCCTCCTTTAGCCCGCGAGGTCCTCCGGCGTCCTCCTGGCTCCTCTTCTGGTCCCCCTGGCCTCTCCATTAATTAGCGACTTCATCATCACCTCACTGGCTATGGGGAGCTGGAGGAAGCCCCAGGTAAGTCACTTGGGGATTGCATTTTTAACCTGTGGAGGAAGCTCTTATAATGTAATAATACATTTAGACCGTTTTTATATTAAGATCTGAAATCAATTGAGTACCACGCCTTATCCTTGAGTCCAGAAAGGTAACCCCTTCCTCACTAAAATGTTGTTAGTCTAATTTCCAGGCAGTACTTGGCCAAGGAGGAAACAAAAGCATCAGGGGTCGAATGTGCCCCCCCTAAACAAAAAAATATATCATCGATGTATCTCTACCCGATTAGTATAAACAAAGCTCTCCTCATACAAACACATATAAAGGTTGGCATAAGATTGGGCCACAACCATAGGTTGCAGATGTTTTTTAAAGTGGGGATGGCATTAGGGGAAGGACGTATGTGGCGGGGGGAAGCTTTGTAAACGTGTGTGCCTGGACATACGCAGCGGATGGGGGGGGGGGGGGGGGGCCATGACAATTTTTCTTGAAGGCTTCTTGTTGCACCCATGAGGCCACACTGCACAAACCCCGCCTTCCCTGTCAGCAGTATTACGTTGCCTTTCTCTCCCAACCCAACCGCAGATAGAATTAATAGGTAGCCTGTCCTTCCCCTACCTCCAGATAGCAGTAAATAGGCTAGTGTACTATAAGTACAGGCACAGAGTAGTAATGTTTAAGGCACGCGGTAGTAAAGATAAGCACACAGTGCAGCTAGATACGATCAATACAAGCAAGCACAGAGTAAAGGCAGCCATACCGATTGCCACCAGCTTGACCAACAGATAGATCCCTCCCTGATCTAATCTGATCACAGAGGGATCTATTGGCTGCCCATTACTGCACACAGATTTTGAATCGATATCACCTTGAAATCGATTCACAACTAGAGATAGCCCAAACGGTTCGCTGGTGAATGGTTCTCGGCGAACTTCGGTGGTACACGTTCGCAGTGAACCACGAACTTTTTTTCAAAAAAGTTTGGTTCGTATTTTTCTCATAGACTTTAATGCCCGCCGACTTTAGCGGTTAATAGCAAAGTCCCCTTACATAGTAAAAACACCAAATTTTCAGGGTATGTAGAGGAGGCAGTGACTACAAGAAGAAAAGACCTTATAGTTTTTGAGAAAATCGATTTTAAAGTTTCAATGTAAATTCTCCTTCTGACCGTGGGAAAATTAACCCCCGCCGACTTTAGCAGTTAATAGCAAAGCCCCTTTAAAAGCTAGAAACACCAAAATTGCTGGGAATGTTAAGAAGAACAGTGGGAACAAAAGGAAAAAAAATGTTTCAAAAAGACCTTATACTTTTTGAGAAAATCGATTTTAAAATTTCAAAGAAAAAAGAGCTGATTCATTAAAAAAGAACCGATTCATTAAAAAGACCCGGCTCATTCATGAACCGTTAGTATAGCTTAGAATGCGTCCTGTGCACCAGGTGCCAGCCTAGGTGAGGGTGACAGATGAAGGCAGGTGGGGAGAGACAGCGGGAGCCGGCAGCTATGCGTCCCAAAGGATGCATTCTCTGCTATGTGGGGATCGTCAGAAATCTTCAATCAACTTAATTGAAGATCGCAAGATAAGAGGATACTGTATTTGTTGGATCGTTTACCGAGGATGTTGGTGTGGGAATTTTTTTTAAAAGGTACAGGTAAGTATTTCTGGTTAATTAAGAACGTTAAAGGATTTTTTTCGTGGTTGTGTTTTTATTTCTTTTAACCCTTTGTGGAAATAGGTAATGGGTACTGTGTACCCCTATACTCATTTCTCCTGGGAGGGGGGTGGGCATCTGGGGTCCCCTTCCTAAAGGGGACTCCCAGATGCCACCATGAACCCCCCCCCCCCAGGGAGTCGTCGCCCCCACCTCCTCCTGGGGCACCTGAGGTGGGGAAGAGCCTCTTGTCCATGGATTGGACAAGGGCTCGGGGGGAAAGGGGAAGGCTTGGCCACCCCTCTCCCCGGAGCCCCCCCTTACTATGGACCATGCCGGCTGGTATAGCTCAGGGTATGAAGCCCCACGCAGCCGGGGCAATGCATTCTGGCTATCCCAGCCTGCATGGGGGACAAGGGGTTACAGAGAGCTCAGTCATTTTTTTTTCAGATTTCCCACACTCCGCACATAAAAATAATAAAAAAATATATATATTTTTTAAAGGACTTCCGAGGCCACAAGTATGAAAAAAGTTATATACCTTTTCATAATCCAGATCCATGGAGGACGCCATCCACGCCCTCCCGTTCATTCTGCCATGGCTCCCGCAGTAATACCAGCCCCGGTCGGGTCCCGACCCCTCCGAATGGGTCAGGTTCTCATTCCCCCCTCAATATGGCCGCTCAGATTGCCCCGATTGTGGCTTCGCAGCTCTAGGGCCTCTTCCCGCCGCTTCATCAATATGCGTGCATACATCGGACGCATCGGGAGGAGGTCCTAGAGCTGCGCATGGGTGCTCACCCATAGGTGCACCGGGTACCAGCCTAGGTGAGGGTGACAGGTGAAGGAAGGTGGGGAGAGACAGCGGTAGCCAGCAGCTATACGTCCTGCACAGGACGCATTCTAAGCTATACTAACGGTTCATGAATGAACCGGTTCTTTTTAATGAATCGGTTCTTTTTTTAATGAATCGGCTCTTTTTTCTTTGAAACTTTAAAATCGATTTTCTCAAAAAGTATAAGGTCTTTTTGATTTTTTTTCCTCTTGTTCACACTGTTCTTCTTAACAATCCCAGCAATTTTGGTGTTTCTAGCTTTTAAACGGGCTTTGCTATTAACTGCTAAAGTCGGCGGGGGTTAATTTTCCCACGGTCAGAAGGAGAATTTACATTGAAACTTTAAAATCGATTTTCTCAAAAACTATAAGGTCTTTTAAAAAAAAAAAAAAAAAAAAAATGTTTCCTCTTATTCCCACTGTTCTACTTAACATTCCCAGCAATTTGGGTGTTTCTAGCTTTTAAAGGGGCTTTGTTATTAAAGTTGGCGGGCGTTTAATTTTCCCACGGTCAGAAGGAGAATTTTAAATTTTGTCAAAAACTGTAAGGTCTTTTTGCAAAAAAAAATTTCCCTCTTGTAGTCACTGAAAAAACTCAGGTGTTAGACCCCTTGAAACATCTTTTCCATCACTTTTCTGGCCAGCATTAATGTTTCTAGTTTTCAAAGTTCGCCTCACCATTGTAGTCTATTGCGGTTCGCAAAAGTTCCTGCGAACCGAACTTTTCAAGAATCGGAAATCGGAGGTTTGGGCCATCTCTATTCACAACCTGTGGAGCTGGTGTCTGCCGCCTGCTCGCTGCTTCTCCCCCCCCTCCCCCGTGTGTGCTTCCCCGGCCTGCATCAGTACATTACCTGTCCGCCAGCGCGTGCACTTTCTCCGGCTGGCCTGTCTCTTCACTACCTGTCCCTTCCTGTGACGAGCGGTAGTACAAACAGTAGAGGGCGCTCTACTGTTTGAATTTCGGCTTGTCACAAGAGGAGACAGGAAGTAATGAGGAGACAGGTCAGCCAGAGAAAGTGTCAGCACGGACCGGGGTCTCGTGCTGGCGGACAGGTAATGTATTACTGCCGCTATGCTGCATTGGTCGTCTGGAAATTGATCGCCGCTAACGACGTGCTCCCGACCCGCCCGTGATCAAGCAAAATTTTCCGCCGGGACAGATTGACTGAATTGATCGATTTCAGAAGGAAATCAATCGATCGGTCAACATTTGCGTTATCGATTTCACAGCAGATTCGATCACAGTGATCGAATCTGCTGTATATCAACGGGAAATCGACGTAGTGTATAGGAGCTTAACAGATTATAATGTACTGTGTGAGTAGAGCAGAGATCAGCACATGTTGCAGGTAGTTTACCATCAGTATAGGCATACAGTAACAGCTTACAGTATACTGTACATATTGGAGATAGCAGAGATCAGCACACATTGCAGCTATTTTACTATCAGTACAGGCATACAGTAACAGCTTTTACAATACATACTGGAGGTGGCAAAGATCAGCACATACTGCAGCTAGTTTACTATCAATATAGACAGGCACAGAGTTACAGCTTATACTATACATAATGGAGATAGCAGAGATCAGCAACTATTGCAGCTATTTTACTATCACTAGATTCATAGCATAATTACAGCTAATACTATAATTTACTCCTCATTATAGTAGCTAGATGTGCCCCCTTCCCAGTATAGTAACTAGATGTGCCCTCTGATCACCCCTCCCTCCCCAGTATGGTAGCTAGATGTGTCCCCTTAACCCCTCCTCCTCCCAGTATGGTAGCTAGATGTGCCCCCTGACCCCCCTCCTTCCCCAGTATAGTAGCTAGATATGCCCCCTGATCCCCTTCTTCCCCAGTATAGTAGTTAGATGTTCCCCCTGACCCCCCTCCCTCCCCAGTATAGTAGCTAGATGTGCCCCCTGACCCCCCTCCCTCCCCAGTATAGTAGCTAGATATGCCCCATGACCCCCTTCCTCCCCAGTATAGTAGCTAGATCTGCCCCTGCCCTGATCCCCTGTCCATCCCCAGTATAGTAGCCTAGATGTTCCCCTTGACCCCCCTCCCTCCCCAGCATAGCAGCTAGATGTGCCCTCTGATCCCCCCTCCATCCCCAGTATGGTAGCTAGATGTGCCCTCTGATCCCCCCTCCATCCCCAGTATAGTGGCTAGATGTGCCCCCTGACCCCCCTCCCTCCCCAGTATAGTAGCTAGATGTGCCCCGTGACCCCCCTCCCTCCCCAGTATAGTAGCTAGATGTGCCCCCTGACCCCCCTCCCTCCCCAGTATAGTAGCTAGATATGCCCCATGACCACCTTCCTCCCCAGTATAGTAGCTAGATGTGCCCCCTGATCCCCTGTCCGTCCCCAGTATAGTAGCTAGATGTTCCCCTTGACCCCCCTCCCTCCCCAGTATAGCAGCTAGATGTGCCCTCTGATCCCCCCTCCCTCCCCAGTATAGTAGCTAGATGTGCCCCCTGAACCCACCTCGCTTCCCAGTATAGTAGCTAGATGTGCCCCCTGAACCCCCCTCGCTTCCCAGTATAGTAGCTAGATGTGCCCCCTGAACCCCCCTCGCTTCCCAGTATAGTAGCTAGATGTGCCCCCTGAACCCCCCTCGCTTCCCAGTATAGTAGCTAGCTGAGATCATCAGGCTGGGTGCACACTTGTCAGTGCGTGTTGCGTGCGTTTTAAAGCGTTTGCAGTTCACATATACAAAATGCATATGCATTTTGTATGCTTTTTTTTATGCGTTTTATGCAAATCACTAGGAAGTCAACAGGAAGCGGAAATACATCATAAAACATGTTGTTGTTGTTTTTTTAAACGCATATAAAAATGCATGCAAAACGCACTACAATGCAATACCTCTGTGTCACCATTCACTTTCATTATGTGCGTTTTTGATGCATTTTTGAAAAATACGCAACAAAATCAGCATTTTTTAAACATTATAACAAAACGCATAAACATGCGGGTTTTTTTTAATGCGGTCCATTGACTAACATTATACGCATAAAAGCTGCGTTTTACGCAACGCTAGCGTTTCTGCCTAGTGTGGTCCCTGCCTCACACATTGCAGTTTTTGTACTATCAGTAAAGGCATAAAGTAATTCTAGTTAATACTGTAGTTTACTCCTCAGAATAGTAGCTAATTGTGCCCCCTACCCAGTATAGTATCTAGATGTGCCCCCTGACCCTCCACCCTCCCCAGTATAGTAGCTAGATGTGCCCCCTGACCCTCCACCCTCCCCAGTATAGTAGCTAGATGTGCCCCCTGACCCTCCACCCTCCCCAGTATAGTAGCTAGATGTGCCCCCTAACCCTCCACCCTCCCCAGTATAGTAGCTAGATGTGCCCCCTGACCCTCCACCCTCCCCAGTATAGTAGCTAGATGTGCCCTCTGACCCTCCACCCTCCCCAGTATAGTAGCTAGATGTGCCCCCTGACCCTCAACCCTCCCCAGTATAGTAGCTATGCCCCCTACCCAGTATAGTAGCTAGATGTGCCCCCTGACCCTCCCCAGTATAGTAGCTAGATGTGCCCCCCAATTCCCCCTCCCTCCCCAGTGTAGTAGCTAGATGTGTCCCTTGATTATCCCTCCACCCAGAATTACTGGGTGGAGGGATAAAGGCAGGCAGTGGAGGGATAAAGGCAGGCAGCACTCACTCACCTCTTCTTTTCAGGTACTGCAGGTCCCATCTCTCCTCTGTAGTGTTGCTACTCTGCTCCTGCTTCTTGCATAGGGCACTAGAACTCAAACTGAAAAGCAGGATGTGCAGAGCAACTACACTACAGAGTAGACAGATAGACCTGCATTGCCTGGAACAAGGAAGAGGCAAGTGAGTGCTGCCTGCCTGTCGCCCACTGCGCACCAGAGTGAAGGGGGAGCACACATTAGCACACAGTCTTCCCTGCACCCTCACAGCCATGCACCCAGAGGCTAGAGCGTATTTAGCCTCTGCCTCTGCGTGGTCCTGGGCTGGAGCTGATCTGCCCAGATGTCAGCTCTGCCATGGTGACACCCTGGTGTGGCCCATCCCCCTCGCACCCCACCTACAACGCTACTGGGATGGCTCTTTCCTGTCTCAACATGACAGAACATCAGTACACAAAACAAGCTCCATAAAGACAGGGTTGAAAATGCTTGGTATGAAAGAACTTGAAAAGCCTGCATAGAGCCCGACCTCAACCTGATAAAACACCTTTGGGATGAATTAATAAATAATTTCTATGCACAAGAAAGGAGTGTAGCAATGGGCGCTAAACATGCTCCCAGTGTTGCTAACATCTACATGGCTGGATGGGAAGAATCCACACTTCCCCCCCTTTAGTGAAGGTCCCCTCCTTTTTTGGAAAAGATTTGTTGATGACTGCCTCTTCATTAGGAGGGACAGTCTCCCTTCTGTAGAATCTTTTATAATTAGCATTGATTCCAATGATTGGAACTTACAATTTGATGGATTTTTTTGATTTGAACATATTCTTTGACCAATCACTACTGAAGACTAAATATTTTTTTAAGACCACTGATCGCAATTCCTACATTAAATCTGATAGCTGTCACGAGGGCCCCTGAAGCTCCGTTGCTTCAGGGGCCCATTAAGTATTGCTGTTTTTTTTTTATTATTATTATTTTTTAACCTGGGGGGCCCCGACTCCTATCCTCCCTCCCTCCCTTACCTCGGGGGGCCCCCCTCCCAGTATGCGGGAGAGCGGCAAATACAGGAAGTCTCCGGGGGGAAGTCTCCAGGGCTCCAGCAGGCGCTAGAGGCTCAGCCGCTTGGTCTCCCCTGTCTCCAACTCTGTATACTGCTCGCTACTAAACCAGGAAGTAGCGAGCAGTATACAGAGTTGGAGACCCGGCTACCTACCCACCCACCAGGCTACCTACCTAAAGACCCACCAGACTACCTACCTACCCACCCACCAGGCTACCTACCTACCCACCCAGCTACCTACCCACCCGGCTACCTACCTACCTACCCACCTGGCTACCTACCTACCCACCCACCCAGCTACCTACCCACCCGGCTACCTACCAACCCACCAGGCTACCTACCTACCCACCCACCAGGCTACCTACCTACCCACCCGGCTACCTACCCACCCACCAGGCTACCCACCCACCCAGCTACCTACCTAACCACCCACCCGCTACCTACCTACCTACAAGGCTAGTTACCAACCCACCAGGCTACCTACCCACCCGGCTACCTACCCACCCGGCTACCCACCCACCCACCCGGCTACCTATGCACCCGGCTACCTACCTTACGAACCACCAGGCTACCTACCTAAAGACCCACCAGGCTACCTACCTACCCACCCGGCTACCTAACCACCCACCTGGCTACCTAACCACTCACCAGGCTACCTACCCACCCACCCGGCTACCTACCTAACCACCCACCCACCCGGCTACCTACCTACCTACCGGGCTAGTTACCAACCCACCCACCAGGCTACCTAACCACCCGGCTACCTACCCACCCACCTATCTACCCACCCGGATACCCAGCCACCCACCAGGCTACCTACCCACCCGGGTACCCAGCCACCCACCAGGCTACCTACCCACCCGACTAAGGGCTACCTACCTACCCACCCACCAGGCTGCCTACCTACCTACCCACCCACCAGGCTACCTACGTACCTACCCACTCACCCACCAGGCTACCTATCCACCCAACCACCCATGGGAGCTGCGCGCTGGATGGAGGCTGGGACAGGAGGTCTGCTGCTGCAGGTGAGTAAATGGTTTTGTTTTGTTTTTATTTATATTAGCAGGTGTATGTTCTGGGCAGGTCTGCCACATGATTGCATGTATTTTCTTGTCAAATCTGCCGACATGATTGCACGTATTTTCTGGGCATATTTGCCGACATGATTGCACGTATTTTCTGGGCATATCTGCCGACATGATTGCACGTATTTTCTGGGCATATCTGCCGAAATGATTGCACGTATTTTCTGGGCATATCTGCTGACATGATTGCACGTATTTTCTGGGCATATCTGCCAACATGATTGCACGTATTTTCTGGGCATATCTGCCGACATGATTGCACGTATTTTCTGGGCATATCTGCCGACATGATTGCACGTATTTTCTGGGCATATCTGCCGACATGATTGCACGTATTTTCTGGGCATATCTGCCGACATGATTGCACGTATTTTCTGGGCATATCTGCTGACATAATTGAATGTATTTTCTGAGCAGATCTGCCGACATGATTGAATGAATTTTCTGGGCAAATCTGCTCACATTATGTGTATTTTCTTGAGAAAACCTGCACAATTATGTGAATTTTCTGGGGAAAGGGTCACAAAAACTTGGGCCCACTGTCTTTGCGTTGCACTTTTCAAGGGAACCTGAGGTGAGAATAATATTGAGGCTGCCATATTTCTCTCCTTTTAAGCAATACCAGTTGCCTGGCTGCCGTGCTGGTCCTCTGCCTCTTATTCTTACAACCATAGACCCTGAACAAGCATGCAGCAGGTCAGGGGTTTCTGACAATATTGTCAGAACTGAGAAGATTAGCTGCATGCTTGTTGCTGGTGTAATTCAGTTTATTACTGCAGCCAAATAGATCAGCAGGGCTGCCAGGCAACTAGTATTGTTTAAAAGGAAATAAACCCTCACCCCGGGTTTGCTTTAAATTACAGTTAGCTCCGCCCTCATCCAGTCATTGCCACGCCCATTTTTGCCGCGCCGCAGGTTATAGCCACACCCATTTTTGCCACTTCGCGCGCCGCAGGTCGTAGGGGCCCGCAATTGCAATTTTGCACAGGGGCCCACGGCTGGCTGTGTCCGCCACTGGGTCTAATAATAGTTTGAAACGAGATTTTGCCTTTGTAACTAATTATTCCAAGGACCATAAAAAAATGCAAGGTTTATTGTCAATAAAACTGGAGGATTTTAAAAAAGGATCCAGTAATTGGTCCCTTTTTACCACACAAGCTTCAGGTTGTGTATCGTCATCCACCAAGTACCGTATTTTTCGGACTATAAGACGCTCCTGACCATAAGACGCACCTAGGTTTAGAGGACAAAACCGGGGGAAAAAAATGCATATATACTAAACTTGGTGCATCCATGGTGAAGGGGCATCTTGTGGATTATGCCCCCTTTGCACCTCATGCCCCCTTGTACCTCTTGTGTCTCCCTGTGTCCTACTCTGTACCTCTTTGTGTCCTCCTCTACATGGGCCCACTACAGGATGTCTCCGACAGTGCTACGGATTGGAGGTTCCTATTGGCAGATGTTCACAAGTCAGGAATGCCCTGCATTTGGACTATAAGACGCAGTGACTTTTTCTCCCCGCTTTTGGGGGAGAAAAAGCGAGTCTTATAGTCCAAAAAATACAGTATGTGATGTATTTTAACCAGTGTCCGTGCAATTTACAATATGTGGGCGCACAGGCAGAATAGCAAAAACTCGCTTTGGTGACCATATTACCGTAACAATTGTAGTAGGGGTGGATGAACACCCTGTAGAAAAAGTCACAGGAGACAAAAAACAGGAGCCCAGTAGTGCAATATGTCAATGACCACAATAAAAGAAGATAAATTAGAAGCCCTACTCACAAAGAGAGGTTGCTGGGGGCAACCAACCTTAGGAAGCAGGTGGAGACAATAAACCCGACTCCACTCGGGGTGGTCCTAGCCAGAACCGGAAGGATGGTCGCTCTCTTAGTGGAAAAAGGGGGACAGAGTCCACTGTGGGGACTCCACTGGTGGCCTGCCACCTCCCCTCGGACAGGATGTGTTCGGGGGTATACTTAGCACGTAAAAGGGAAAGAGGCGCCCTGGTGTAATAAAAGCATCTAAAATCAGCTTAAAATCGAAAAGTGATATGAGGTAGCTTACCTCAATGACGAAACCTCTGTAGTTAATACAAGGGATTTTTATTAGCACCGGCAATGCGTTTCGCATAGGGAGCCTCACTGGAGAGACTCCCTATGCTAGATGATCTTTTCTATTTGGCACTTTTACTGGCCTGATGAAGCGGGCTGAGACCCGCGAAACTCGTTGCCTGTGCTAATAAAAATCCCTTGTATTAACTACAGAGGTTTCGTCATTGAGGTAAGCTACCTCATATCACTTTTCGATTTTAAGCTGATTTTAGATGCTTTTATTACACCAGGGCGCCTCTTTCCCTTTTAAAAATAAACATAGTATCCCAGAACACTTTGCAAAATGTCATAATTAAAATCCTAAGGGAATCATCTGTATTCTTATTGATAGAATTGACCCGCATTGGAGAGGTTTATATGGAATTGTATTTTATTCACATTTATTCGCACTTTGTACTACTAGTTTTATTTTTTCCATTTTATTGTTCAAAAACTATGTAATTTGACCCGCATTGGAGAGGTGGTAATACCGTTCGCACACTCTCACAATGAAAACCAAGTTGATTTATCGTCTAGACTGCTTACATCCTAATGGACTAAATACTGCCATAGATTTGAATAGTTTCATATCAGATGAATAATATTGCATCAATTTGGACTAATGGACTGAGTATTGCCATAGATTTGAATTGTCTCATACTAGGTGAATAATATTGCATTGATTTTATATGGAATTGTATTTTATTCATATGTATTTGCACTTTGTATTACTTTTCTTCATGTTATTGTTCAAAAACTGTGGAATGTGTTAAGTGACCGCAAACCCCTGTGAATTATCCCCATTGGCCCGCATTCTTTGGGCACTCCAAGGGGGTGAGACCTTTTCAAGTATTTTAATTGTGATGCTGTATATCGGTGTATCCCCTGACAAAGGCATACGCCGAAACCCGGGTCGGGACTACACCTTATTTTTATGTGTTATTAAACAAGTAAACTTTCCGTGAGTGCAACTTTTATTGTGCAATTTCCGAATTTGGGCGCAGTCTGCACTATTGTGTCTCCGCCTTTTTGTCTTCTCTCGCTTTCCGTAGACAGCAAACTGTGCCAGCAGACGCTGTCTGCATGATCACATGATGGGACCTGGGAGAGAGAGCCAGCTTGCTCTGCAGAAGGAAGGTGTCAAGTTCTGGAGTGACAACATGCATAGAAACACAGGACTTTATACAGACGGACGTTCACGGTTAGCACCAGCTCATAAGAAGCTAAGTACTGTTGTTCAGGACCGGATTTGTGGGCAGGCCACCAAAGCCGGTGCCTAGGGTGCTGGGAAGGTTAGGGCGGAAGTCCTGCAGTGAGTTCAAGTCCTATTTGTGTTGCTGTCTCACCCGGCTGTACGTGCAGACTGCCACCATCTCCTCCTTCTGTTAGCCACCCCCGCTTGATGTCTACTAGGTGACATGATGTAATCAGACCTCCAATCAGTGCTGGTCGGGGCGTACAATGTTGACAGATAAAATTGCAGTGCATGGGGCAGTGCCGTAAACAGGAAGTGATGTCACCGGTCACTTCCTGTATTTGAAGTGTACGGCGCGCGTTGCTCTGTTTACGGCAATTTACTCTGTCATTTGCTCTATCAACCCTGTGAGCCGCGGCCAGCGCTAATTGGAGGTCGGATTCTATCATTTCACCGGGCAGACAGCAAGCGAGGGTGGCTAACAGAAGGAGAGCACTGCAGGTAAGCCACTGCTCAGCTTTCCGGGGTGGAAGCTGCCCATTCTGTATTGGGGAGGGCATTTAGCTTGAAATACCACACCATACTTAGAGAGGGGACACATCTGGGTAACTGTACTGGAAGGTGGAGGACATCTAATTTGTCAAATGGACTGGGGGAGGGACATCTGAGTAGCTGTATTGTATTGTATTGGGGGGGGGGGGGATGGAGAGGGCATCCAGCTTACCCTATCGTTTTTGACTGTTTAGGGGAGAAGGGGGGGCATCTAGCTTGCTGTACTGGGGAGGGAAGCATCTGGATAGCTATACTGTAAGGCCGGGTATATCTAGCTTTTTGTACTGGTGAGGGGGGCATCTGGGTAGTTACACTGTATTGGGGGATGGGGTGTCATCTAGCTTGCTGTACTGAGGGAGGGGAGCACATCTGGGTAGCTATACTGTATGGGGGAATGGGGTCGTCTAGCTTGCTGTACTGGGGAGGGGGGCACATCTGGAAACTTATACTGTGTTGGGGATGGGAGGGGGGTCTAGCTTCCTGTACTGGGAAGGGGGGTGCATCTGGATAGCTATACTGTACTGAGGGGATGGGGGGCATCTAGCTTGCTGTATTGTACTGGGGAAGGGGGGCATCTGGGTAGTTATACTGTATGGGGGGCATCTGGGTAGCTATACTGTATTGATGGGACAGAGAGGGCATCTAACTTGCTATACTGTGGGGAAGAGGGTCATCTGGGTAGCTCTACTGTATTGGGAGGCCAGGAGGATATCTAGCTTGCCATACTGTACTGGGGGGACATCTAGGTAGCAATACTGTATTGGGGGGATGGGGAGGGCATCTATCTTGCCATACTGTACTGGGGGAAGGGAGGGGGGGGGTCACCTGACTACTTGTACTGGAGGAGTCATCTGGCTGCTGAAAGGAAGGGAGGGGGGGTACATCTGGCTGCATAATACTGTAATATAAGGCACATGGCTATTTAAATATTTTATTTTGAGGAACCTGACTAAATTTCTTTTGTCTGTAAGCATGTGCCTGTTTCATTATTTTATCTGGATACTTGTGACTACTTATTTTTTTTTTTTTTTTATCTTTGGCACCTAGTTTGTGAATTCTTTTAACTGGGGACATTTGACTACTGTTATTATCATTTAGTAGTTATATAGCAGTGACATCTTCTGTAGCGCTGTACAGAGGAGTATATTGTCTTATCACTTATCTGTCCCTCAGAGGAGCTCACAATCTAATCCCTACTATAGTCATATGTCTATGTATGTATCGTGTGGTGCATGAATGGTAGTCTAGGGCCAATTTAGGGGGAAGCCAATTAACTTATTTGTATGTTTTTCGGATGTGGGAGGAAACTGGAATGCCCAGAGGTAACCCACACAGACACGGGGAGAACATACAAACTCTGTGCAGATCGTGCCCTGGCTGGGATTCAAACCAGGGACCCAGTTCTGCAAGGCGAAAGTGCAATTCCTTTATTTATAGTTCTAGGCATGTGACTATGTAATTGTTTTATCTGGAAGCATTTGACTACTTTGGAGGGAGGGGGGAACCCAGCTGCTTTTGCTGGGAGAAAGGCCAGTATAAACTGTTGGGGGGGGGGGGCACCTGGTGATAGTGGGCCTTGGGTGGCAAAAAGTAGACATACGGCCCTGCTGTTGTTTCAGCCCGCTGAGGCTTGATTCCACTGACACTTGAAACCTTTTACACTCAGCCCACCGTGGCTATCTGTTGAGTACTGGTACTAGTGAAGTCCCTTCTCTGAGAGTGCAGGGGGCATTGTATTTTTCTGCTATTTCTAGCAGCGCTGTGATTTTTCCATTGTATTGTAACTTTAATACTTTTAGCCATGGATCATGAACAAGCATGCAGTAGATCAGGTGTTTCTGACAATATTGTCAGAACTGACAAGATAAGCTGTATGCTTGTTTCTGGTGTGATTCAGACACTACTGCAGCTAAATTGACCAGCAGGCCTGCCAGGCAACTGGTATGGTTTATAAGAAAATAAATATGGCATCATCCACATCCCTCTCACTACAGTTGTCCTTTAAATACAAGCTCAGACATTTTCTGTGGTAAGATATTCCACACCTTAACCACACTTACTGTGAAGAATCCCTTACTAAACAGGTGGTAAAATCGAATTTTATCCATAAGTAGTTCATGTCTTTTATATAGAGTTCAGAATAAAAGATACAATTTAACCCTCTGGGCGATACAATTGCATCGCCCAGGAGGGGGCGCAGCACTTTTTAAAAATTTTTTAAAATCATGTAGCGAGCCCTGGGCTCGCTACATGATAGCCGCTGCGCAGCGGCATCCCCCCACCTACTCCGATCGCCTTCGGCGATCAGAGTAAGCAGGAAATCCCGTTCAGAACGGGATTTCCTGCTGGGCTTCCTCGGTCGCCATGGCGACGGGCGGGATGACGTCACCGACGTCAGAGTGAGTCCTGATCCACCCCTCAGCGCTGCCTGGCACTGATTGGCCAGGCTGCGCAAGGGGTCTGGGGGGGGGGGGGGCTGCACGGCATGGCGGGTAGCGGCGGCGATCGGAAGTTACGCGCAGCTAGCAAAGTGCTAGCTGCGTGTAACAAAAAAAAATTATGCAAATCGGCCCACCAGGGCCTGAGAAATCCTCCTGCGTGATATTCCCCGAGCTCAGCTCGGGATTATCGCCCAGGAGGTTAAGGAGATTTTATTGTTCAAGAGGCGTTAAAACGTCTTGTCTTTTTATTTCAAGTGTCCATTTCATGAGATCACTTTTGGATGTCAGGAGTTCTGTTACTATACAAGAAAGAAAATAGTTTGTGCTGGCAGAAAAAAACGGAAGGATCTTCTTATTTTAAGAGAAGTTGAGGGGAATTCCTGAGAGTACAATTGGGGAAGAGAGAAAAGTACATCATTGTGGGCAGTCAGGAGTCCGTAGATGGGTGGTCAGTGGGTGGCGGTGACATATCACACAAGCCGCAGCTATTTTTACACCCATGTTCATCTCTATACATCATACCTAAGTTATTTAACATTTGGTAAATACTATTATTTTTTTTTTTAAGTGGAACACAAATTATTATGTTTTAAAAGTAACTTAGACGGCGCTGAAATTACTCCCTGTGCCTGCTATAGCCGTAATTCCTATTACGGCCTATGGTGACGCCGGCTGCGCCCAAATCTCCTGCGCTGGTTTCAGTGTGTTCGTCCATAGTGATCCTAAATGCAGCTTTCAAAATGGGAATGTCAGAGCCTGCTACCCGCCTCTTATTTGGTGCATGTGGGTGGAATAGGGGAACCTGCTCTGTGCAGCTAATTACTCACACAGGAAGAGGAAAATATTTAAACTAGTTTATGGGAGGACAGTTTCATTACCCAACTTTTGTTGTTACTTGGAACAAATCACAAGTAAAAAAAAAGGTAAAGATTGCTGCTTCTCTGTAAGTTAAGTAGGGTTTAGTATTCTAAGTTCAAGTAAGGTTTTTAAAGCTACTATTTGGCAAGATTTGAAGATATACTTAAAGTCTTTGACTTTAGATTACGGTACATTGTTGGATTCCCTGGTAGACACGCGCCCTTTGTTCGTAAGGGTCTGTAAGTACTTAGGCTCTATCAAATCAGGCAAAGTATACACACATTTTATTACCCATATGAGAGAAGAACATGATGCTGGGGACGCGTTGAGATTTGCTAGGCTGGAAAGGGTGGAGGCCCCCATGCGAGGGGGCAATAGAGCCTATATGCTAACACGTGAAACCTTATTGATCTTACAGACTGAGGCTATGGAACCTTTGGGTTTGAATGATAAAATAGAGTTGTCCTGTATGTTGGACCCCTGAGGTCTATATAGTTTACCTGTTATGCTCTCTATACTTCACATCTTTATGATTATGTGTATATCATGAGTCACACCCCTCTTCCACTTACATTTTTGGGGTACCTCTGAGCTAGGGTTTTACTTAACTCGGCTCTATATTGATGTTGAGCATAGCCAACTAATTTTACGTTGGCTCCCATGAATTGTTATTGACACCAGGTAGTGGGTCAATACTGCTGCCATATATCCCCTGCAATATGTGTTCTCCCTGACCTGAGCCATGATGACATGTCCAACTTGTATTAGCCACTCTCCTTAAAGTGAATGTTTACCGGTAAAAAAAAGAAAAAGTCAGATACTCACCTAAGGAGAGGGAAGGCTCGGTACTAATGAGCCTTCCCTCTCCTCTCCCGGTGCCCGGTCCCGCGCAGGATCCCCCGTGGCAGTATTCGACCAGTTCGGTCAAATACTACCACTTCCGCATGCCGAAGGGAGCTTTCGGAAGCCTTCGGGAGCACTCGGGCTCCCGATGACGCGGCCGCTCCATACTACGCATGCGCGAGCGCCCTCTATGACGCGCTCGCGTGTACGTAGTATGGAGCGGCCCGTCTTCGGAAGTCCGAGTGCTCCCGAAGAGCTCCGAAGTCCCTGCGGCGGCGGACGCGAACGGGGGAGCCAGCGCGGCACCGAGGGCACTGGGAGAGGTCTAGTGGTCCTGGTCTAAAACCTTTTAGACCAGGCTCCCCACTAATGTATCCTGACTGAAAATCTATCTCCCTCTCCCCCCCCCCTTTTTAGGGTTTCTTTTAAAGCAAGAGTGCACAATTTCACATCTATATCACTAAAATACCTGCTATGGTGTTTATGACACTAAACTTGAGAGAGGAGTGAGTGTTTGACTTTCCCTAACAGAGTGTCTGTAAATAATCAGCACCAGGTGTCAAATTCCCTAGGTACATTGCCCACTGCCTTCATCCCATTTAGGCCTGCCTGCACTGTAATGGTAAGAAGATGAAAGCTGTAACTCTCATAAAAAAAAAACTACAACATGGATGGTGCCACACACAGTGACAGAGTTCTTTGCCTGCAAAGAACCTGATGTAGAAAAATAAATCTACTTTAAAATACTTAGTGGGTTGTCGCAGAGCTACTGGGATACCAGAAAAAGACAAAGGAAAAAAAGACCAGGAGCCAATAGTGCAAACTGTCAAAAACACCAACAGGCGTTATACTGACATTTTTCATGCGTACTGAAGATTCCTGCTTCCACTCGAGATGGGGTGTCCAACCTGGTGGTCGCTATCCAGATAATTAGGTTTCTCAATGTTGGGAGTACTTAAAGACAGACTGTCAAATGGGGAGAAACAAAAATACCTTAGGGCTAAGGTGTAAATTATAACAGCTACTGGCGAGGAGACACCCAGTATAATAAAATACATTAACATATTCAAATCGAGAATGGTATGTTAGCCTACCCCTATGCCGGGTGGCATAGATGAGACAGGAACAGATAGAGGTGCTCGTTCCTGTCTCATCTATGCCACCTGGCACAACTTGTTACTGACCTGAAGAAGCAGGGCTAACCTGTGAAACGCGTAGTTACCTGCTACACAGAGGTTTAAATGGCAGCCATCTGTCCCTTCCACCTTGAAGTCTGCATGATAATTTGAGCTATGCACTAGCCACGCAGCCCACATGCCTGCTCTTATACCCCTTCAGCTTCTAAGGATCATGGGATTTTTAGCTGTCAGAACTTAATATGACATGATAAAAGTTTGGGTATTCTTTTGTCCTCGGCTATCAGAATGTATCTTAAGATCGGCTCTGGAGTTTACCTTTAATGTAATTTCCAACGACTCAAACTTCAAAGAAGTGAGGCGAAGGCCGTATGAAAAGATAATTTAGAAAATTCAGAATACACCTTTTTAAAGCTAGTAATACATTTCAGGGCTACATTTATTTATTTAAATTATTCGATATACAGACCGGTGGGTATGTGATTTTTTTCAGCTTTTTTTGTCAAGTTTACAACTTTACCAAAAGCATATGTCTAGTAGACAAATAAAGTCGCTGTATTTAGTGGTGTTTATGGTTGTGGGAGGGATGGCTGAGGGAGTTACAGCACAAAATGGTTTCCCTGTGTACTTAGCTGGCTTATGAAAGCAAGTTGTGAGGTTTAATCAAGTGACTAAAAGCCACAGGAAGGTTAACATGAGACCTGCAACTAGGTCAAGTCATTCATTGACACCAGGTCACTTTTCCTATTCTAATAGTTTTATTATGTTATAAGAATAAGAAATGAAAAGAAACGTGGGGAACAACCACTGTTTGCCACAACATTCCTATAACTACTAAACATAAACATACAAACTTAAATTCAGAGCTTTATATAGAGGTGTTTCCAAATTTATATATCCTTGTACATTTTTAATGTTTCTTTGTTATTTTGACCTAAAAGGTGACTTTTTTATGCAAGTCCCAAAGCTAGATACTGAGATCCCGGTTAAAGTGGACCTGAACTCAGAACATCCTCTCTGCTCTAAAAGATACACAGCGGCATAATAACCTTTAAACGAAAAACATTTCTTTATTACAGCTGATACAAATCCTAAAATAAATCTGCACTGTTTCTACTTCCTGATTCATGGAACAGGTTAACAGCCTGTGCTTTCAAATGAGCTTATCTGCCATCTCTGCCGTGACAATCATGTGACACAGGGGAGAGATCAGATTACAACTTGTGATTAGACACAAATGAGAGGGAATTGAACAGGCTAAACTCTCTAAATACATACAGGGTGCATTTCTGTTTTTCTTCTGTCCTGTGCAAGAGTTCAAGTCCACTTTCGGCAAATAACTCGAAAACACTACACTTGTTCATTTATTTATGACGTAAAAGGATCCAAATCTATGTCTTTGTGTGCTGCAAAAATACAAGAACCTCTACAATATTTAGTACATTTGAACCAACATAAAATGAGACCCTGCCTTATTAGAGAACAGAAATCTTCATTATACATCACAAAACTGGGCTGTAGAAGTGCACCTTGGCTAGTATAACTATTTGTAGAGTTAGGGATTCACTTGCTCCTTGGCAGGTACAGGATAAAGGGGAAAGAGGCACCCAGAGAAGATAAAAATGCGTTAACAAATAAAATGGAAAAAGTGAGGTGGCTTACCTCAATGAAGACAGACAATTTTATTGCACTGGCAATGCATTTTGTGGGTGTATATCCACTTCCTCAGGCCAAATAGCAGTGCCTAATAGTGCTTGTAGCCACAAATAATGCACCTCTGCGGAGACGCCTTATTTGTGACTACAAGCACTATTAGGCACTGCAATTTGGCCTGAGGAAGTGGGTATGCACCCACGAAACGCGTTGCCAGTGCAATAAAATTATATTAATACGTGAATTTGTCTTCATTGAGGTAGGCCACCTCACTTTTTAAATTTTATTTGTTTTTAACGCATTTTATCTTCTTTGGGCGCCTCTTTCCCCTTTATCCTGTGCTTTCACCCTTCTTTCGGAGGGGGATCATCCCTCTTTGACCAATTTAGGTCATTTGAGGTTTGTTTTTTATCAAGAGTGCGACCATTACCAGTCTGGTCACGAGTGGAGTTGGGGTTATAAATCTCCACCTGCTTCTAGTAGTCGGTTGCCCTTCTGCAACCCACCTTTGTGAGTATAATCCATTTGCATATTTTATATACTTCTGGTACTGTGACATACCGCACCATTTGGGCTCCTGTTGTGTCTGTGTTTTTTTTTTTGCAGGGTGCAATTTTTATTATCCCTAGTTTTTGTCCTTGGCAGGCAGATTATGTTCAAATGGAGTTCAAATGTAGGGGATTCAAATTCAGTTCAGTTTCTAGGGTAAATTGCTAAAAAAAAAATAAGCCCCCCCCCCCACTCCTCCAAGTACAGGCTGAATACACACCTGCAGATGGATCAAGGAACCTTACAGCGATGCCCCTTTGATCCATCTTCCTACCTGCAGGAACATGCGATGAGTAAATGACGCACATAAATGGGTGTTGAAACAATTGCGGTACTTTGAGCGGTAGTCGTAGGAGATCTTAAAGATCGTATCCGTTGTGATGGTTGTTATCACCGCACGTCACCAAACATTGTATGTGTAATCTCAATGCCTGTACAGATGTTTGCTGGTTGCTCTAAAAGTTTCCGGTCGTCGGAAAAATTGCTGTAAAAATTGCGCAGTGATTACGGGCCTTTACAATTTGTAACTGGCCACACCACCTGTACTTGGGGGTGGGGAACTCACTGAGTGGGGGTCTGGGTTGGTATTGTAATGTTCAATACCACCCCAGACCCCCGCAGCCAAAGATCCCACTGTCCAGTGCAGGTTACAATGGCACTGGCCAGACCACAAAGTCCCTTAGCCAGAGAGCACTCACCAAGTGGCCCTTGCAGGTCCTCAAACCGCCAGAGAGCCCCCCCCCCCCCCCCCCCAAGTACCTAGCACCATAGACCCCTCAGGCAGACCACCTGCCAAGTGCAAGTTACCTTGCAATGGCACTGGCTGGCAGGTACTCAAAATTACCCTAAGTTTACTTAGTCTCAGACCAGGGCAGAGAGGAGTGCTCCCCCCTCCCCCCTGAGAGCGGCCAAAGCGGGAATGAGAGTGACAACAAAAAACTACTGATCAGGGCACCAGGCTGAGGCTCAATCATGCCACCGCTGCCAGCAGTGTCTATCCAGGACCAGAAGGAAGCAGGGAAACACAAGAGCAAGCCGTGGCAAGCCAGCTTCTCCTAGGGTGACCTGACGGCTGCAGCAGTACCGTTCTACAGTACAGGATATCAGTGTCACCACACAGTGGTCACATGGTGATTACTTGACGTCGGCAGCCAAGGCAAAGGGACACCCAGGAGGAGTCAGATGGGTGATCGCGACACTAAAATTTTCTTCTTTGTGGTGACTCTCTGTGTAACCTGGTCCTGTCCTCCTGCCTGCGCCCCCCCCTTCTCCTCAGTGCTGCACCGCACCTCGGGCGGTCACCCACGGCGCCTTCCCCATAAAACGGCCCTGGATTTAATGCTATAGTTTCCATTGATTTACCAACAGTTCACACCAAGAGGAAGTAGATCTCAAAGAATTCCAGGCTAACTTTTTTTTGCAGTTCACCAGGCTAATATCTGAAGGTATATACAGACATTAGATAATCAGCAGTTGAAACAATTGTTCTTAATTAGTTTGACCATCAGTCTGATGTCTGTACAGGCATCCTCCATCTCCTGGGCCCACCAAAGAGCAGTTGACAAGCAATTGGCCATAATGAATATTTTATGATGACTGCTGTGTTCTTGGGGTCCGCAGGACCTACCTATTCTTCCCTTTCCCTCTCCTTAGGACAGTGCATGCTGTTCTGAGGAACCGAATGTTCATAAATTTGTAAGTGACTGCTGGAGAATTGTCAGCATAAACAATCACAAATTATTGTTTTGGCCATCAGTGTTAAGAAGTCTGAACAAGACTTAAACCAAAGTCCTCTCGTGTTTAGAAGCTCACCATCAGGAGAACACCAAACACCAACATTGTGCATGGCAGAGATGCGAGAAGAAAGCAACTCATGTCCAAAAAGAACACTGCTGACCCACCTTAGTTTCATAAAGACCACAAAGTCAGTAGATTACTGAAAAAATGTTCTGAAAATGGAGGTAACAAAAATATAACTTTTTGAACTGAATGAAAAGGGCTGTAGGGTAAAAAGAAAACACTGCTTTAAAGGAATACTTAAGTCAAAAAAAAAAATGACATTTACTCACCTGGGGCATCCCTCAGCACCCCGAAGCTGGATGGTGCCCTCGCAGCCCCGCTCCGATCGTCCTGTCCCCGCCGGCGGCTACTTCCGGTTCGGCGACAGCCGCCGACAGGCTGGGAACGCGGCTGATTTTCCGCGTTCCCAGCCGCTGCTATCACTCTCTATGCTGCTATAGCGTATATATATACGCTATAGCAGCATAGAGAGTGATAGCAGCGGCTGGGAACGCGGAAAATCAGCCGCGTTCCCAGCCTGTCGGCGGCTCTCGCCGAACCGGAAGTAGCCGCCGGCGGGGACAGGACGATCGGAGCGGGGCTGCGAGGGCACCATCCAGCTTCGGGGTGCTGAGGGATGCCCCAGGTGAGTAAATGTCATTTTTTTTTTTGACTTAAGTATTCCTTTAAGCGTAATAACCTTATACCAGGCATGGTGTTTGAAGTACTGTATCATAGTTTGGGCCTGTTTTGCTGCCTCTAGACCAAAATGACTTGTCATCTATTCTTTATTTTACCAGCAAATCTGCAAATTCTACAGGAAACTGTCAGGGTATCCATCCATGAACTGATGCTCAAGAAAAACTAGGTCATGGTGCAAAATAATGATCCTAAACACAAACGTCAATCTACCAAACAGTGAATAAAGGGAAATTACACTTTCATTGCAAATTTGCCATTACCAAAGATCAATGCTTTCCCAATCTGTGTTATAATTAAATGTTTTTAAACTTATCCTTCAATTTGCAGCCAGCTATAAGTTTTCAAAACTGTCAAGTCCAGACTGCATGTTTTTGCAACCTTGCCATCAGTAAGTCAGACTTAAAGCACAGACTTTTTCTTATCAAAAGTAGAGTTGCTGTTTAAAACAGAATGTAGTTAATGTTTTGAAATGTTATAAAAGGCTGTAAAGTAGGCAGTTTAAGTGGGGAAGCATACCAACAAGCTGTAGTTGGTATTACATTTCAAGCCAATGCATAGGACTGATAAACAGTTTCTGAAAACAATTGCAGATACTGCTACCCTATAGTAGGGCACACCAGTTACTAAAAACAATTACAGATATCGCTACCCAGTGGGGGGCACCCCAGAGACTGCAATCAAACCCTCACATACAGTGCTGCCCATAATTATTCATACCCCTGGCAAATGTTGACTTAAACTTAATTTTATTCAACCAGCAAGTCATTTTTTGATGTGAAATGACATAGGTTTCTCCCAAAAGATAACAAGACGATGTACAAGAGGCATTATTGTGGCAAAAAACAAAAACATTTATCAACTTTTATTTACATTTGAGCAAAAAGTGTCCAGTCCAAAGTTATTCATACCATTCTCAATAATCAATAGAAAAGCCTTTATTGGCTATTACAGCAATCAAACACTTCCTATAATTGCAGACTAGCTTTTTTCATGTCTCCACAGGTATCTTTGCCCATTCATCTTTAGCAATGAGCCCCAAATCTTTCAGGTTGGAGGTTCTTCCCTGATCTTTAGCTCCCTCCACAGATTCTCAATTGGATTCAAGTCAGGACTATGGCTGGGCCACTCCAAATCGTTAATGTTGTTGTCTGCTAACCATTTCTTCACCACTTTTGCTGTGTGTTTTGAGTCATTGTCATGCTGAAATGTCCACTGGTGCCCAAGGCCAAGTTTCTCTGCAGACTGCCTGATGTTGTCGTTGAGAATCCTCATGTGTTTCTCTTTTTTCATGGTGCCGTTTACTGTGATTAGGTTCTCTGGTCCATTGGCTGAAAAACACCCCCAAAGCATTAGGTTCCTACCTCCATGGTTGACAGTGAGGGTGGTGTTCTTTGGGTCGAAGGCTTCTCCTTTTTTACACCAAATGAAGGGAAACATCATTGTGACCAAACAATTCAATTTTTGTTTCATATGACCATAACACAGAAGACCCGAAGTCTTCTTCTTTGTCCAGATGAGCATTTGCAAAGGCCAAGCGAGCTTGTGTGTGTGCCTTATCTGGAGAAGTGGCGTCCTCCTTGGTCTGCATCCGTGGAACCCAGCAGTGTGCAGTGTCCGTTGAATTGTCTGCCTTGAGACATTGCCACCAGCAGAGCCCAGATTCACCAGGATGGCCTTAGTGAACAGCTTTAGAACAGCTTGGGTTATTATAATGGTATAGAACTTTGGATTTTCCCCCAGGCTGTGACAGTTTGTGAAGGGTATGAATAATTTTAGACTGGACACTTTTTGCTCTAATGTAAATAAAAGTTGAGAAAAGTTTTTTTTACCCACAATAATGCCTCTTGTACATCGTCGTATTATCTTTTGGGAGACATAGATGTAATTTTCCGTCAAAAAATGACTTCTGGTTGAATAAAAGTAACTTTTAGTCAAAATTTGCCAGGGGTATGAATAATTATGGGCAGCAATGTACTTCTGTCAAGGATTATTTGCAACTTGGAATTATTTTCTTTAATAGTTAAAGAACACACAAAATGTTCTGGACTTGGTTTAACTGGGTTCTCATTAGTTAGTTTTTGGATCTTGGTGAAACACAGATCACACATTGGGTCATATCTTTGCCGAAATGTTGAAAATTCAAAAGGATTTACAAACTTAAATATGCATCTGTGTACCTTATGTTGCATAAAGATAGTGGAAGCATTGGGGAAGGGTGGTGAGATAAGTAGTTAAATGCAATCGGTGTTTTATAGGAGAAGCTCAACAAAAGCAGTGCAGGTTTCTTTTAAATGAGATGTGGGCTTACAACACCCATGTGCTATTTTAACCCCATATTTTCCAATGATATCATGTTATTGATTTTGCTTCTTTGAAGGGCTATGATAATCCCATGTCTGTGTATTATTTAACACGAACAGTAACAGCAGTCCAGCCATGCACAGCACTTTACACCAGCGTTGCTCTGATACGTCCTACTTGTTTATCAGACTCCCTTGCCTCTCCCTGGTACCAGCAAACCAGCTATGGCTGACAGGAAGGAGTATTCACAAATACTTCATTGCACATCAGATTTCATGATCAATTATCTGAGCATGGGCAGAAAGAAAATGTACATTATGAGAACAGTCAGACCTAGTGTGCAGAGTACAGACATGTTATTTATCCTGTTACTCACAGCGATGGAGGGGAAGGAAAAAAGTATAGAGCCCATGTCAATTGTGTAGTGCAGTGGTGTATGAATGCACTTTTCTGTCTATTGGAAATTGTTTGTAAATGATAGCAATGTCAGCAATCCTACCGAATAAAACCACGGGGGTCTGTGTCCACCTGAATCCTTGTGTGCCAAAAGCACTGCACTTTTGGTGCACACACAGCTGGGTGCGAGTAGGCGGCACACACCAGGAGTGTGATCAGGGGCTATATATGGTAGATTTTACATATTAACTTTATGAGGAAGCTTATTCTTTAAATTTCCACATCCCTAGCATTTCCTTCTCTTCATTTTCTGGAGATCTCTACCACCATGTGGCAGTTTAATTTCATGCAAGCTGAGACGTCATCTGACAAAAAAAAAAAAAAAAAAAACCTCATAGGAAGTGAGCTGGAGCCTTGTCTAGACCTCGTCCTATTTATAGCGTAGAGATATTTTTAGGCCTTATATGCACAGTAGGAGTTTTTGGAATGGAAAAAAAAAGTTTGTTTCGCTGTGTGTGTCTTGCAGAACAAAGTTCTTTCACAGAGGCCTGTAGAGGAAATGGCTGTGTACACTACGCTGGAGGTTATCAATAGGGCCACAGTCTCTGCCCTGCCAGAACAATGTGCTTATTTTAGAACCATGAATAGGCAGAAAGTGTGTGAGGGATTGTGCCAGGATACCAGTAACCAAACAAGACGCTTCAGGCTGGGCCGGCAGCCATGGTAGGGGGACTGAAAATAATCCATTTACTGACTATAAGCCAAGCACTGCCCAAATAATAATAACTGGCAGCGTTGTGCCTCTTGGCATGTGGCCAGGTCAGGATACACATGCCTAGAATGAGAAGAGGTGGACATATGAGAGGATGCACATCTACAGAAGGGATTAAAAGATGTGCCTTCAAGCAGAAAAAAAGTTAGCGGTCTACTAGGCCGAGAGGGAGTTAAAGGATGCTTCTGAAAGCAGAGAAGGGGACAAAAGGTGCTAGTAAGCAGGCAGAAGAAGAATTAAGAGAGTCTATTAGAGAGTCTACGTAGGCAGAAAATAGGTTAGTGGTTGTCTGCACAGGCAGAGTAAATGTTAAAGGGTGACTCTGAAGTTAATGTTGCAACTTGCATTCACTATAACTCACCAGTAAGACCCCGCATACCACATAGCCAAATGTGTAGCTAAGCCACGACGAGGAGATGGTGTTAATGTCAAGTGACTCAGTTGTGCCATTAACCTTTTAACATTTACAGTTGCACACACTACATAGGTAACATCTTGATCATAATACTACCATGCTATTTGTCATGATACTGTTTTATCATAATACTGAAATGTTACTTGGTGTGTTTATGTTGCAACTTGCATTCACTATGTTGCAGCAGGTTGTCTGCTTGCCAATTGTACTCACCTGGGAAGTAACATATTAGTGATAATTGCTTGATTTAGCACAATGACTAAAGATACTAATGAGTAGTTTTGAAGTGGAACAACTTGGGAGTTCAAATTGGGAGTTGTTTGGGGAGTGGTTTGTCAATGAAGTGGTTTTGTTTGGTATACATAGTATCACTTGCACTGTACTTGGATACATGGATCCTGCATACCTTGATAAATGAGATCCTGCAAGACCCAAAAACAAATGCTGAGCTTGACTTCAGGTTATGAATACATGACACTCTGATAGTGGTGATATCGTTTGTGGTGTGCTGATCCTACCTACATTTTCTACTGATGTCCTGGGTGACAGCCAATCACCAGGGGTCAAGCCCTCCCTATTTCCTTCTGGAAGAATTGATGATGATATTCCACATTCCAACTGAATATTAGGATGGGGAGGTGGTGCCTAAATTGTTTTCCCCCCATTTTTTACTTGTAGTGCATGCTTTGGTCCCTTCAATATATAATGTATATTGTATGGTTACAGTTAGGTTAGCTGTGTACATTAAAACGGTGGCTATAGCATGTAACCTTGTGTCACATGGTTTTCAATTATGCTTGTTATTTGGCCTTGCACACAACCTTTTGTGACTATGCCTATTCTTAGCCATGATGTGTTGGCATTTTACTGTTCTATGATGGCCAAAGGTGCCCTGGATATTCTGGGATCCTTGCAAAGCCACTGATCTTTGTGCTAGATACATGGGGTAGAGAGATGGTGCATCATCACTCAAGGGTGCCTTGGGCAGCATGAAACCTACATATGGCCTTGGTTCTATGGCATATAGATACGTGAACCAATGAAGACATCCAGCACTAATGAATTGGTAAACAACTGTTCTGGTACTGGAAGCTGCAATTATAACACAATAGTCTCATATACTGGGGATAGACTCTAGGATCGTAGGGATGGAAATGATATATGTTCAGAATCCAGATACTTCTTGTAACGATAGTGAGGCCTGACAGACCCAAAACTGCATGTGTAAAATGACAAAGTGCCTCTCTTGTTTTATCAAAATTCATACATTGTTAAAACTAACAAAAAATCAGACTGAAACCACTCCAGAAGCAGTCAGGTAAACGATTTGATCTGACCACCACAGAAAGATGAACACATCAAGCTAATGTTAAATCTCTGGATTTATCACAATTCTTTTAATAAAACCTGTGTGGCTTCAGGGACATTCATGCTGATACAAAGATTATAAAGGTATCCTGTGGTCATAGAGTTAGTTAACTGCCCTATAGCTGAACTTTTAAACTTCTGGAGCCAAATGTTCTTTGTATTCCATTTTTAGAGAGGTATCATTCAACCCAAAATACAGGGTAGCTAGGCAATTAGCCTTGTTTAAAATAAAATAAAAATAGCAGTCTGCATACCCATCCCACTACACTGTCATTAAGTATTGTTCAAGAGGAACCGGAACAACATAGTAGAATGCAGTAAATTATTCAGGATGCCCACTTTTATGTTAAATATTTTTGACGTTTGAGCATCAGAAACACTTCCTATAGCTATATATTGGTATGTAGCCTCATCTCCCTACTTAATTTACCTAGATAAAATGTGCATCGATTTAGAAAGATCCATAAAATTACCAGTATATACTGATCCCTTCAAAAAAGCGAGATCATGTGATCGAAGCATAAGGTTGAGATTAACACCAAACTGCACTCCTATACCAAACATGCAGGGGTGTAACTAGAGGGGGCAGCCCCTGCAATTGCAGGGGAGCCCAGAGCTGTGGGCAGGGCCGGTTTAAGCAACAATGGGACCCCAGGGCAAAATAAACCTGGGGGGCCCCCCCAACAGATACCCCGGAACAAAAATCGGCATTAAGGGACCTTTTTTGCAGCTGGTATAGTCAGGGTGTGAAGCCCCAATCGGTCGGAGCTTCACATTCTGGCTACCCCAGCCTGCATGGGGGACAAGGGGTTAAAAAGTTTCAGGAGTGGGGACCCCACATAATTTATTTAAAAAAAAATTCCCACGCTCTATACATAAAAAAACCTGGGAAAATAGGAATAAATGCCAGGGATCTTCATGCAGCCATATTGCGGCTGTATAGCGATCCCTGGCCAAAGCGCTGCGGCTGCGTATGGACCCCCAGGAAACCCCGTCAGGAAATGTATTGTTCTTTCTTTTGATGCATGTAAAATTACACTACCGTTAGGTTTGCTACTAAAAGTGACATTTACCGCATTTAAAAGTATACTTTTTTCCTTCTAAACTTTAAAATCGATTTTCTCAAAAACTATAAGGTCTTTTTGAAAAATAGTTTTTTCCTCTTATTCCCAATGATCTTCTTAACATATCCTGCAAATTTAGGGTTTCTAGCATTTAAGGTGGATTTGCTAT
Organism: Hyperolius riggenbachi; assembly: GCF_040937935.1. Taxonomy (NCBI): domain Eukaryota; kingdom Metazoa; phylum Chordata; class Amphibia; order Anura; family Hyperoliidae; genus Hyperolius; species Hyperolius riggenbachi. Next base: position 139,424,630 of record NC_090654.1, read on the forward strand.
TAACCATTAAAGTCGGCAGGTTTTTAAATGTGTATTTTTTTTTCCTTTGAAACTATAAAATCGATTTTCTCAAAAACTATAAGGTCGATTTGATTTTTTTCCCTCTTGTAGCTACTGGGGGCCCCTACAAGCTCTGGGGCCCTGGGGCAATTGCCCCCTTTGCCTCTATGGCAGCTATACTTCAGATGTGGCTACACTTGTTTTGTGCCCCTTGTGATATGGGCCCCAATGCCGAGAAGGGCATCAAGGGGAAGCATGGGAAAGGGGTGTGAACATTGGAGGGCCCCATCAAAGTTTCCCGGGGGGGGGGTCTGGGTTGGGGCATGAATTGTAGTTATGCCACTGCAAACATGACCGAATTGTTGAGAGTAGAAAATGTTGCATCATACAGATACTGTATTTTGTTACATTGCAAACTAAACAGCAGGTTTATATTGATTTACCGAGATTGCGGATACATGTACAACCCTTTTTGTAAGCAGCGTTATCCTGTCTGTTGCCAAATCAAGTCTGGCTGTTCATTACCAGAGACATCAACATTCCTTGTAATGCTTTTTCAACAGAGGGCTTGTAGCATCCTTTATGCCTACTACAGAAAAGTCAAGGTGGTTTGTGTCTCCATAACTTTACTGGGCACTACAGCAGTATTGCGCTCACTTGCTGAACCAGTTGATCCATATATACTATGCTAAACTAATATATATACTGTATCTACACAACATACCTGTCATAGCCCTGTCCTGTCATAGTCCTGAGTTAGCACACCCTAAACCAGTGATGGCGAACCTTTTTGAGACCGAGTGCCCAAACTGCAAACCAAAATGTACTTACAGTGGGTTGCAAAAGTATTGGGCCCCTTGAAGTTTTCCACATTTTGTCATATTACTGCCACAAACATGAATCAATTTTATTGGAATTCCACATGAAAGACCAATACAAAGTGGTGTACACATGAGAAGTGGAACGAAAATCATACATGATTCCAAACATTTTTTACAAATAAATAACTGCAAAGTGGTGTGTGCATAATTATTCGGCCCCCTTTGGTCTGAGTGCAGTCAGTTGCCTATAGACATTGCATGATGAGTGCTAATGACTAAGTAGAGTGCACCTGTGTGTAATCTAATCTCAGTACAAATACAGCTGCTCTGTGAGGGCCTCAGAGGTTGTCTAAGAGAATATTGGGAGCAACAACACCGTGAAGTCCAAAGAACACACAAGACAGGTCAGGGATCAAGTTATTGAGAAATTTAAAGCAGGCTTAGGCTACAAAAAGATTTCCAAAGCCTTGAACATCCCACGGAGCACTGTTCAAGCGATCATTCAGAAATGGAAGGAGTACGGCACAACTGTAAACCTACCAAGACATGGCCATCCACCTAAACTCACAGGCCGAACAAGGAGAGCGCTGATCAGAAATGCAGTCAAGAGGCCCATGGTGACTCTGGACGAGCTGCAGCTCAGGTGGGAGACTCTGTCAATAGGACAACTATTAGTCATGCACTGTACAAAGTTGGCCTTTATGGAAGAGTGGCAAGAAGAAAAGCATTGTCAACAGAAAGCCTAAGAAGTCACGTTTGCAGTTTGCCACAAGCCATGTGGGGGACACAGCAATTATGTGGAAGAAGGTGCTCTGGTCAGATGAGACCAAAATGGAACTTTTTGGCCAAAATGCAAAACGCTATGTGTGGAGGAAAACTAACACTGCACATCACTCTGAACACACCATCCCCACTGTCAAATATGTTTGCAGTAGGTAGTGTCCCATATACACTGGGCAGTGTATATATAGAAGACTCCTGTATATACAGGGGAGCGTCCTGTAGTGGTGTTGTACAGTGTGTAGGCTGGAGATGAAAATGGTGGTGGTGCCGATCTCTGGAAGCCACTGGATAGGGGTGGGGGGAATGGGAGAAGAGAGAGGAGAGCGCACTCAGAAGGGTAGCAGTTGTCCCTGGCAAGCCTGCCGGGGAATGATCTCACCTTTAGGACTGACTGACTAGCCCATATGGGTCTGTCAGCAGTCTAGCGTTGTCCCTCTCTATGCCGGTGACGCAGGCAGCAGTGGTGCTTTCAAACAGTCACATCAGCTGATCTCCATAGATGGCCGCTCACTGGGTCTTGCTGGATGTAGTGCCTGGAGGCTGTGTGTGCAAGTTTGTTAGCTGCACTCTGAACTCCCACTATGGCTATCATTCATAAAGCATTTCCGCATGCGGAAATGCTTAATACCGCTGACTCTACCGAACACTCAGCAAAATCCCCATTCATAAAGGCTCTTTCCGCATGAAGAGCTGACATTCCTGTGCAGAGCGATACATCTAGAAAAAGTAACAAACACGTCCATTTATAAAGATTAGAGCAAGCGGTATGCAGACGGAAAATACCGCTTGCTTGACAGTAGCGATAGGCGGGCGGATTACTTGTAAATGAATGGGACGGACCTCCCAAGCAGCATCAGACAGAGCAGCGCACGGAGGGAATCGGGCAGCTTTTATGTTTCCGCATGTCTTCCGCCACGCTACCGCCAGCTTCCTCCAGAAAACCTCCGCACTTGTATCGCAACAGGCAACTTTTTTATGAATGACCACCCAGAAGTCTTAAGTACCGCTTGCGGAGAAAAACTGTTTTTTCCCGCACTACCGACAGCACCTTTATGAATGATAGCCTATGTGTAGGGATAGAGTGTGCTGCTGAAGGTTCCTGGAAGGTGCAGTGCGTGCAGAAAGGATACACGGCAAAGTCCGTGTTTGGTTGAAAAAATGATAAAATGTTTATTACGCAACGCGTTTCTGGAGAGAAGCTTTCTCCTTTCTTCAGGCGAAAAACATTTGTACAAGTGTTCAGTACATTTAAATACAATAAGACAGACTGTGATTGGTTAACAAAGGTAAAGGTGCTGCCACCTAGAGAACCTGTGTGCTTATTGCACCTTAACAATCTGATCAATATATTTTTATATCCTTTATAGACTGCAATGAAGCCAGCTATGGCGTTTTTAATTAATTTCTCACAGTTTATCACATTTTTACATATATATATATGAAACAATTCCCACCCATTATTTATCAATACCTTTTAACTTCAGTAGTTTTATTTTTTAACTTGATTTTATCATGGTTAAACTTGGACTTTTTTCCCTCCAAGACTGCAAAGGATTTTGGGATTTGTATTAGCATGCCCACATGCATTGGCCAGCTTGTTACCTTTGTTAACCAATCACAGTCTGTATTATTGTATTTAAATGTACTGAACACTTGTACAAATGTTTTTCGCCTGAAGAAAGGAGAAAGCTTCTCTCCAGAAACGCGTTGCGTAATAAACATTTTATTATTTTTTCAACCAAACACGGACTTTGCCGTGTATCCTTTCTGCATGCACTGCACCTTCCAGGAACCTTCAGCAGCACACTCTATCCCCACACATAGTAATAGTTCAGAGTGCAGCTAACAAACTTGCACACACAGCCTCCAGGCACTACATCCAGCAAGACCCAGTGAGCGCTCATCTATGGAGATCAGCTGATGTGACCAATCCTGTTTGAAAGCACCACTGCTGCCTGCGTCTCCAGCATAGAAAGGGACAACGCTAGACTGCTGACAGACCCATATGGGCTAGTCAGTCAGTCCTAAAGGTGAGATCATTCCCCGGCAGGCTTGTCAGGGACAACTGCTACCCTTCTGAGTGCGCTCTCCTTTCTCTCCTCCCATTCCCCCCACCCCTTGTCTATACAGATACTGTCAAATATGGTGGTGGCAGCATCATGCTCGGGGGGTGCATCTCTTCAGCAGGGACAGGGAAGCTGGTCAGAGTTGATAGGAAGATAGATGGAGCCAAATACAGGGCAAACTTGGAAGAAAACCTCTTGGAGACTGCAAAAGACTTGAGACTGGGGCGGTGGTTCACCTTCCAGCAGGACAATGACCCTAAACATAACGCCAGGGCAACAATGGAATGATTTAAAACAAAACATATCGATGTGTTAGAATGGCCCAGTCAAAGTCCAGATCTAAATCCAATCGAGAATCTGTGGCAAGATCTGAAAACTGCTGTTCACAAACGCTGTCCAGATTAGATAATCTGACTGAGCTGGAGCAGTTTTGCAAAGAAGAATGGGCAAGGATTTCAGTCTCTAGATGTGCAAAGCTGGTAGAGACATACCCTAAAAGACTGGCAGCTGTAATTGCAGCAAAAGGTGGTTCTACAAAGTATTGACTCAGGGGGCCGAATAATTACGCACACCCCACTTTGCAGTTATTTATTTGTAAAAAATGTTTGGAATGATGTATGATTTTCGATCCACTTCTCACATGAACACCACTTTGTATTGGTCTTTCACGTGGAATTCCAGTAAAATTGATGCATGTTTGTGGCAGTAATGTGACAAAATGTGTAAAACTTCAAGGGGGCCGAATACTTTTGCAACCCACTGTATGTATCGAAAAAGAAACTGCCAACATGGCAATTTAATGACGAATGCAGTAATAGTGAGGAGCCACATGACAAATGTAGTAATGGTGAGGCCCCACATGACAAATGTAGTAATGATGAGGCCCCACATGACAAATGTAGTAATGATGAGGCCCCACATGACAAATGTAGTAATGGTGAGGCGCCACATGAAAATTTGTAGTAATGTTGAGGCCCCACATGACAAATGTAGTAATGGTGAGGCCCCACATGACAAATGTAGTAATGATGAGGCCCCACATGACAAATGTAGTAATGGTGAGGCCCCACATGACAAATGTAGTAATGGTGAGGCGCCACATGACAAATGTAGTAATGGAGAGGCCCCACGTGACAAATGTAGTAATGGTGAGGCCCCACACGACAAATGTAGTAATGGTGAGGCGCCACATGACAAATGTAGTAATGGTGAGGCCCCACATGACAAATGTAGTAATGGTGAGGCCCCACATGACAAATGTAGTAATGGTGAGGCGCCACATGACAAATGTAGTAATGGTGAGGCCCCATGTGACAAATGTAGTAATGGTGAGGCCCCACACGACAAATGTAGTAATGGTGAGGCGCCACATGACAAATGTAGTAATGGTGAGTCCCCACATGACAAATGTAGTAATGGTGAGGCCCCACATGACAAATGTAGTAATGGTGAGGCCCCACATGACAAATGTAGTAATGGTGAGGCCCCACATGACAAATGTAGTAATGGTGAGGCGCCACATGACAAATGTAGTAATGGTGAGTCCCCACATGACAAATGTAGTAATGGTGAGGCCCCACATGACAAATGTAGTAATGGTGAGGCCCCATGTGACAAATGTGGTAATGGTGAGGCCTACATGACAAATGTAGTAATGATGAGGACCCACATGACAAATGTAGTAATGGTGAGGCGCCACATGACAAATGTAGTAATGGTGAGGCCCCACATGACAAATGTAGTAATGGTGAGGCCCCATGTGACAAATGTGGTAATGGTGAGGCCCCACACGACAAATGTAGTAATGGTGAGGCGCCACATGACAAATGTAGTAATGGTGAGGCCCCACATGACAAATGTAGTAATGGTGAGGCCCCACATGACAAATGTAGTAATGGTGATGAGGCCCCACATGACAAATGTAGTAATGGGGATGAGGCCCCACACGACAAATGTAGTAATGGTGAGGCGCCACACGACAAATGTAGTAATGGTGAGGCGCCACATGACAAATGTAGTAATGGTGAGGCGCCACATGACAAATGTAGTAATGGTGATGAGGCCCCACACGACAAATGTAGTAATGGTGAGGCCCCACACGACAAATGTAGTAATGGTGATGAGGCACCACATGACAAATGTAGTAATGGTGAGGCGCCACATGACAAATGTAGTAATGGTGAGGCGCCACATGACAAATGTAGTAATGGTGATGAGGCCCCACATGACAAATGTAGTAATGGTGATGAGGCCCCACATGACAAATGTAGTAATGGTGAGGCGCCACATGACAAATGTAGTAATGGTGAGGCGCCACATGACAAATGTAGTAATGGTGAGGCGCCACATGACAAATGTAGTAATGGTGAGGCCCCACATGACAAATGTAGTAATGGTGAGGCCCCACATGACAAATGTAGTAATGGTGATGAGGCCCCACATGACAAATGTAGTAATGGTGATGAGGCGCCACATGACAAATGTAGTAATGGTGAGGCGCCACATGACAAATGTAGTAATGGTGAGGCGCCACATGACAAATGTAGTAATGGTGAGGCCCCACATGACAAATGTAGCACTCATGAGGCCCCCCAAATAACAAGTTCTGCAATCATGAGGCCCTCCCCCCCAAAAATAAAAATAAAAATTAAGCAAACATGAGACTACCTGCCAGATGACGACTGCAGTAATAATGCGGCATTCTTATGATTGCAGTAACGGTGACTCAATGCCTCTCATGACAAATGTTGCAATTGTCAGACCCCCACATGTCGAATGCAGTAATTGTGAAGCCCCCAATTAAATTCTGCAATCATATGGCCCCCAAATAACAAATTAAGCAACCATGAGAGACCCCCACATGACAATTGCAAGCAATGGTAAGGCCTGCAAATGACAAATGCAGCAGTGGTGAGGCCACCAATTAAATTCTGCAAGTATGAAGCCCCCAAATAACACATGTAGCAAACATGAGACCCCCATATGACAATTGCAGTGATTTAGAGGCCTTCACGTGACAAATGCAGCAATGGTGAGGCCCCAATTAACACATTCTGTAATCATAAATGCCCCAAATAACAAATTAATCAAACATGAGACCCCCAAATAAATTAAGCAAACATGAGATCCCCACATGACAATTGCAGCAATGGCAAGGCTACCAATTAAGAAATCCTGCAATGAGAGCCCCAAATAGCAAATTAAGCAAACATAAGACCCCCATATGACAACTGCAGTAATGGTGAGGCCCTATATGACAAATGCAGCAATGGTGAGACCCACAATTAACAAATTCTGCAATTGTGAGGCCCCAAATAACAAATTAAGCATATATGAGACCCCTGTATGACAACTGTAGCAATGGTGAGGCCTACACATGACAAATGCAGCAATGGTGAGGCCCCACATGAATAATGCAGTAGTGGTAAATTCAGGTCCCACATGACAAGTGCAGCAATGGTGGGGCCCCCACATGACAAATGCAGCACTCATGAGGCCCCCAAATAGCTAGTTCTGCAATCATGAGACTCCCAAACAACAAATTAAGCAAACATGAGATCCCCACATGACAACTGCAGTAATGGCGAGGCCCCAGGAAACATGCAATAATGGTGACTTGAGGCCCCCACATTACAAATGCAGTAATGGTGCGGCGCAGGCAGACTAGTGCAGCTATGGTGAAATCCCACACAACACATGCTGCAATAGGGAGGCAGGTGGTAGGGAGTGTAGGTATGTGGTAGGTAGGTAGGGAGTGTAGGTATATGCTGGGTGGGCAGTAGGCAGGTAGGGAGCGTAGGTATATGCTGGGTGGGTGGTAGGTAGGTAGGAAGTGTAGGTATGTGCTGGGTGGGCAGTAGACAGGTAGGGAGTGTAGGTATATGCTGGGTGGACAGTAGGCATGTAGGGAGCGTAGGTATATGCTGGGTGGGCGGTATTTAGGTAGGGAGTGTAGGTGTATGCTGGGCAGTAGGTAGATAGGGAGTGTAGGTACTGTATATGCTGGGTGGGCAGTAGGTAGGTTGGGAGTGAAGGTATATGCTGGGCGGGTGTTAGGGAGTGTAGGTATGTGTTGGATGGGCGGTAGGTAGATTTGGAGTGCAGGTGTATGTTGGGAGGGCAGTAGGTAGGTAGGTTGGGAATGTAGATGTATGCTGGGTGGGCGGTAGGGAGTTTAGTTATATGCTGGGTGGGCAGTAGGTAGTGTTGGGCGAACACCTAGATGTTCGGGTTCGCGAACGTTCGCCGAACATCGCCGCGATGTTCGGGTGTTCGCGCCGAACTCCGAACATAATGGAAGTCAATGGGGACCCGAACTTTCGTGCTTTGTAAAGCTTCCTTACATGCTACATACCCCAAATTAGCAGGGTATGTGCACCTTGGGAGTGGGTACAAGAGGAAAAAAAATATTTGAAAAAGAGCTTATAGTTTTTGAGAAAATTGATTGTAAAGTTTCAAAGGAAAAACTGTCTTTTAAATGTGGAAAATGTCATGTTTCTTTGCACAGGTAACATGCTTTTTGTCGCCATGCAGTCATAAATGTAATACAGAGAAGAGGTTCCAGGAAAAGGGACCGGTAACGCTAACCCAGCAGCAGCAGCACACGTGATGGAACAGGAGCAGGCGCAGGAGGAGAAGGCCATGCTTTTTGAGACACAACAACCCAGGCCTTGCATGAGGACAAGAAGCGTGCGGATAGCATGCTTTTTAACGCCATGCAGTCATAAATGTAATAAAGATAAGAGGTTCAATAAACAGGGACCGGGCGTCAACGCTAACCCAGCAGCAGCAGACGTGATGGAACAGGAGGAGGCGCAGGAGGAGAAGGCCACGCTTTCAGGTGCAACTCAGGCCTTGCATGAGGACAAAAAAATGTGTGCGCAAAGCAATGCAATGAGTAGTTTTCAGGACACAATGGGCTATTCGGAGGAGCTATTCCCACCCCCACAATCTTCTACCTGTGAAAGGTCAATGGAACAGCCACAAATGTTGTGCCCGGATTCACAACCTTTTTCTGTGGAAAATGCACCTCGCACTGAAATGCTAGGCGAGGCCGAGGATAAACATGACGTCAACAACTCAACATGACGCAAAATGGGGGCGGAACAGAAAGCTGCTTTCAATGTTTTGAAGGCCTTAATTGCCTCCGGTGGCCAGTTAGATGCATCATTCATCACACCCAAATCCCAGAGCAATGTGTGCAGGAATTTGAATCGCAGGAGGTGTACCGAGATCATCTGGACAAGTGACCAAGTGACAAGTGACCAAGTGAAAAGTGACAAAGTGACCAGTGACAAAGTGACCAGTGACAAAGTGACAAGTGACAAAATGACAAAGTGACAAGTGACAAAGTGACAAGTGACAAAGTGACAAGTGACAAAATGACAAAGTGACAACTGAGAGGTTGTTCTGGGGAGCTCCACTGCACTCAGTCGCATATGAGGAGAGGTCTCGTCGGGACTGCTGATCCTCCTCAGCTTACTCAAAGCCTTGAGGGTTCCTGAAGATCCTCTGCTTGGAGTTCGCCGGGGTTCAGCTTGGTGTCGGGGTCGGCGGCGTCCTCCTCACTCCAACGTGGCAGATCTTCTGTTGAAGGAAAAAAAAAAAACATTGTTAAAAGTCCAGTACCGCTTCTGAAGGACTCACCAAGAGATGCAGGAGCGCTTTAATCTAGCGCACCATCGCTCGCTGGGTGATGTCCCTCCCTACGCGCTGGAATTCTACGCTGCACATGCTAGCACGCTTTTGCGCAGTGCCGAGGCGCATTCCAGCAGCTAGCTAACCAGCTTTTGTGGATCTGATTGGGCCACCATGTTGGATCTCTGCCAAGTCCTCCAAAATTTTGAGCAATCCACGTTGCGTGACTGAGCAGTGACAACTCTACAGTCAGCATTACAATACCACTGCTGTGTTTACTGAAGAAATCAATGTTGAAGATGGAAACCGCTAGCATGATGCAAGTGGGGGATTCTGAAGATGAAAACGATCAGCGTGATGATACCAACATCAGGCAACCTGCCTCAGGAAACGCTGGTCCCAGCTATGACAAAGAACAGGACGAGGAACAGCTGGAGTTGGAGCAGGAATTGGATGCCCCCACTGCCGAGGGACAGAGCGGTGCATGTTGGACTTCCACAATTTAGCGGGAATGGACAGCAGAAGAGGAAGAAAGTGATGCTGGTGACGAATATGGTGCATCACAACAATCACAACGCTCACAAGAACATGAAGACAGAGGAGTCTGGCAGGACTCTCTGGCACACATGGCTCAATTCATGCTAGACTGCATTGAACGCGGCCCGCGCATTATTCACTATTCATTATTATTCATTATTCTGGAATCTGGACAACACCAATTACTGGGTTTATACCCAGTTTATACAAACACAATGTTAAAAAACTGATTGAAGAAAGTGTCAGACAGGTCAAAAATGGAACAATTCCAGCAGGCCCTTGAGGATGGAGACTTTAGAGAGGAGATTGACATCCTCCTCCTTCTCTAGCCAGTTGTACGCCGACAGACTGACTTCAGCAAACCCAGGAGGACCAGGAGGGCAGCAAAGAACACAAGCTGCTGCTAGTGCCGAAAAGGGAATGGTATTGGCAGTGTCCTTGGAGTGGGAACATTTTCTGACACCCATGCAGCAGCCCACAGAACAGCAATCGGGCAGTTCCACGTCCTCCAACACCAATCGCCTGGAGAAGATGGTCAAGGTCCAGGACTACATGTCAGATGGCGTAGCTGTGTTGAACAATCCATCTGCAGACAGACGGTGAGTGTGACAGGCAGCACAGAAGGACCATGGCAACTCACTCATAGTACCACAGTTTGATAGTGCTGCCCAAAAAATTATATGGATCCGTGGACCCGGGCACTGCGGGCAGTACTGGGAAGTGGGAACGCAGATTTTAGTACCTAAACACACGATACAACATGCTTTCCGGGGTCGGACTCTGAGGCACATACAGATGGTCCCGATCATCATCCTCATCATACAACTCTTCTCCTGAGTCTGACCCACCCACCACCTCTGCCACCCCAACATCCCCAGACACAGACCCCTCATCGTCCTCAACATTAACTTGGGATGCTGGCCTGAGCCAGACCTCCTCCTCCACATCAGGCCCCATCATCTCCTCAATGGCAGCCCTCATTAATCGCTCTGGCGACGGACCGATGGACACAACGTTCTCCTCCGGGGAGGGCTGCTGCTGACCACTGGCTGCTGGGGTGGATGTTATAGCTTGCGTGGGGCGTTGGCTGTTGCTGTTGTTGGGAGTGCTGCTCACAGCGGAGGTCTCTGAGGAACTCATGGTGAGCTCATATAGTGGTTGGCGGTGAGTGGAGTATTACTGATCCCAGCAATATACACACTGACTGGCAGAGTACGCAATGCTATATAGTCTGGCTGAGCGGTGTACACAGAGTGGCAGTACACACAATGCTATATAGTCTGGCTGAGCGGTGTACACAGAGTGGCAGTAAACAATGCTATATAGTCTGGCTGAGCCGTGTACACAGAGTGGCAGTAAACAATGCTATATAGTCTGGCTGAGCGGTGTACACAGAGTGGCAGTACACACAATGCTATATAGTCTGGCTGAGCGGTGTACACAGAGTGGCAGTACACACAATGCTATATAGTCTGGCTGAGCGGTGTACACAGAGTGGCAGTACACACAATGCTATATAGTCTGGCTGAGCCGTGTACACAGAGTGGCAGTACACACAATGCTATATAGTCTGGCTGAGCCGTGTACACAGAGTGGCAGTAAACACAATGCTATATATAGCGTGGCTGAGCGAGGTACACAGTGGCAGTACACACAATGCTATATAGTCTGGCTGAGCCGTGTACACAGAGTGGCAGTAAACACAATGCTATATATAGTGTGGCTGAGCGAGGTACACAGTGGCAGTAAACAATGCTATATATAGTGTGGCTGAGCGAGCGGTGTACTACTGTTCCCAGCAGCGACACACAATGACTGGGGGGACCCTGGCTAGCGTGGCTGGAGAGCGAACTACCCTGCCTGCCTACCCAAAGCTAAACCCACAGACAAATGGCGGAGATATGACGTGGTTCGGGTATTTATTTACCCGAACCACGTGACCGTTCGGCCAATCAGAGCGCGTTCGGGTCCGAACCACGTGACCCGTTTGGCCAATCACAGCGCTAGCCGAACGTTCGGGGAACGTTCGGCCATGCGCTCTTAGTTCGGCCATGTGGCCGAACAGTTTGGCCGAACACCTGATGGTGTTCGGCCGAACTCGAACATCACCCGAACAGGGTGATGTTCTGCAGAACCCGAACAGTGGCGAACAGTGTTCGCCCAACACTAGCAGTAGGTAGGTAGGGAGTTTAGGTATATTCTGGGCAAGTGGTAGGTAGCTTTGGAGTGCAGGTATATGCTGGGCAAGCAGTAGGTAGCTTAGGAGTGCAGGTATATGCTGGGTGGGCAGTAGAAAGTGTAGTTGTTAGCTGAGTGGGCAGTAGGTAGGTAGAGTAGGTATATGCTGAGTGGGCGGACAGTTAATTACATTATTGGGTGCCTCCCCCTCCAACTTACATTCAGCCTCCACCCCACAGAAAGTCTCCCCCTCCATCCCACAGACAGTAGCTGGCTAGATTATACAGACTTACGTCTGTATATGCAGGCTGTGCTGAGCGATCCTGGCTGGGCTGAAGTGCTCCTGGCTACAGTGCTTTGAGGGTCCACATTTCTCTCCTGGTCATGACTATGCAGGGAGCGGAGCTTAACAGTGCCAGGCAGCTCCGCGCATGGCCACTCCACCTTCACCATCTACCAGGCCTAGGCTGAGCGGGGGGGGGGGGCGAAGCTTTGCTATGAATCTCTGTGCACGGATGCTCCTTCCGCTCCACCCCTTCCAGACAAGCAGCTCTGTACACAGCCACTTCAACCCTTCCAAGCATGCGGCATATTGATCAGCGGCGGTGGCGATGGGGACACATCACTCGTGCCCACAGCGACGGCTCAGCGTGCCGCCTTGGGCACGCGTACCATAGGTTTTCCACTGCTGCCCTAAACAAATATGCATGTTTGCATGATGCCAACATCATGCAAACATGCATATTTGTTTAGGGTGTGCTAACTCAGGACTATGACAGGACAGGGGTGCTGATTCTGGGGTAGGGAGCCTACAGCAGGATCTGTACTCTATCAACCAGGCGACTGAATGGTGCAATGAGAATGGGAATAGGAGTGCAGCTAAAGCCAGGCAGGTTCTTGTGGTATTAGGGACTGCATATGCCATACAGTATGCTGTTTCCCAGTTGCTCAAGTTCAATATGTGGTGAATCACATTGATAGATTGATGGGTAGGGCTGGAGATGACCCAGTTGTCATGGTACGCATTGGTAACAATGCAAGATGGAAGGTTAGAAAGAATGATTTCAGGGAACTAGTAGATAAATTTAAGGCAAGTACTACCAAGACAGTGTTTTCTGAAATACTGGCAGTGCTATGTGCATCACTTCAAATGCAGCATGAGTTTAGGGCAGGGGTAGGCAACCCGCGGCTCCAGAGCCGCATGCGGCTCTTTTTCACCTTTGCCGCGGCTCAGGTAGTGTGTGTCATTGGCTGCGGCGCGCGTGTGACGTGTGCTGCCGCTGGTTGGCAGCCTATAAGAGAGGCCGCCGGACCAGTGCAGTGCAGGGCTTAGGGCGGCCATTTTCCCGTAGCCCTGCAGTGTAATGCAGGCAGGACGTGGCGTCGGGAAGGAAGAGGATCGTGGGAGTTGCGCGCCACAAGGAGGTCGGGAGCGGAGGCCGGGACAGGAGGAGATCGTGACAGGAGGTCTTCTGACTAGGTGAGTAAATGGGTTTTTCTTATCTGCTGAAGGATTGTGCATATTGGGGTCAGATCTGCTGAAGGATTGTGCATATTGGGGTCAGATCTGCTGAAGGATTGTGCATATTGGAGTCATATCTGCTAACAATTTGTGCATATTGGGGTCATATCTGCTAACGATTTGTGCATATTGGGGTCATATCTGCTAACGATTTGTGCATATTGGGGTCATATCTGCTAACGATTTGTGCATATTGGGGTCATATCTGCTAACAATTTGTGCATATTGGGGTCATATCTGCTAATAATTTGTGCATATTGGGGTCATATCTGCTAACGATTTGTGCATATTGGGGTCATATCTGCTAATAATTTGTGCATATTGGGGTCATATCTGCTAACGATTTGTGCATATTGGGGTCATATCTGCTAACAATTTGTGCATATTGGGGTCATATCTGCTAATGATTTGTGCATATTGGGGTCATATCTGCTAATGATTTGTGCATACTGGGGTCATATCTGCTAATGATTTGTGCATATTGGGGTCATATCTGCTAACAATTTGTGCATATTGGGGTCATATCTGCTAAAGATTTGTGCATATTGGGGTCATATCTGATCCTGTATGTAGCAGTAAGGTAAGAAACAATATATGCAGTGTTAGATTTGTTTTATAATGGTTTTGCGGCTCCCAGTTTTATTCTCTTTTCGGAAACGGGTCCAAGTGGCTCTTTATGTCTTAAAGGTTGCAGGCCCCTGGTTTAGGGAGTTAAATAAGTGGTTGAGAGGTTGGTGAGGGGTTTGGGTTCTTGGAGAACTAAGAAGACTTTTCAGTCAGCTACAGGCTCTTCAGTGGGAGAAGATGGCTAAAAGGTTGGAGGTGATTTTAAAACAAGGCCTAAGGAGAGGATTTTGAGATTATGTGGGAACCAGCCAGAGTAGATATACAATGAAAACCTGGGACCACATGTAAATGACAAAAAATAAATTGTTATAAAAATAAAAATACAAGATTATTTTTTATACTACTAATGTCCCATTTAAAGAGAATCTGTATTGTTAAAATCGCACAAAAGTAAACATACCAGTGCGTTAGGGGACATCTCCTATTACCCTCTGTCACAATTTCGCCGTTCCCCGCCGCATTAAAAGAGGTCAAAAACCGTTTTAAAAAGTTTGTTTATAAACAAACAAAATGGACACCAAAACAGGAAGTAGGTTATAGAAAATACATAGAAAATGCATCCATTCACAAGCAGGCTGTATACACCCTTCCTTTTGTTTCTCAAGAGATCATTGTGTGTTTCTTTCCCTCTTCTGCTCTCATGCACTGAAGTTTCAGGCTGCTCTTTTCTTCCTGCAAACAGCTTTGCCCTTGTCTGTAATCCTCAGTATGTGAAAGCCCAGCCAGCTCAGAGGACGATTTATCCAGCTTGTAAAAGATAAGAGAGAATCTGCCATAATCTAAATAACACACAGGCAGTGTGCAGAGAGGTGCCTGGAGGGGGGAGATTCATCACAGAACCACAACACTGAAGAACTTGGCAGCCTTCCAGACACAGGCCGACAAGTTTGACAGGGGAAAGATACATTGATTTATTACAGAGACTGTGATACTAGAAAGTGCTGTAGTAAGCCAGAACACATTAGAATAGCTTTTGGAACTTGTAGGATGATAAAAAACAGGATGCAATTTTTGTTATGGAGTCTCTTTAACATCCATACTACATATACAATTCAGCTTCTCATAAGTTTATTTTCACTTCAGGTTCATGTTAACAGAGATGTGAGCAAGGGGACAACTAAAACTATGAATTAAAAAAAAAGAAGCAAACTTTAAGATACTCAGAGACTTACTACTGTAAGTCAGGTAGACTGGGATAATACATTACAGGGCAATGAAACTGAAAGTGAATGTTATTAGATAATGACATGTGCCAACAAGCCACAGAGAGGAAGTGCACCTGCAAGCATGAAGGAAGGATTAATGGACTAATGCACAGCTGAGACAGGTGAGTCACAATACTGTCAAAAACTCTGCAGGGGCCACAGGGACCAAACTAAAGTTCAGGTAAGACCTAGAGCAGTGTTTGGAAGCTTTGGGGCAATTGCCCAGTTTTCCGCTATGGAAGGGCCGGCCCTGTCTCATTTAGCATTAATTGCCTAACACAGGAAGGTGTGAAGGTGCAAGCTTAGATAAAATCAAGATAAATAAGGCACCATGGGTCCTAATATCTTATTTTCTATGATTCCCTTATAAGCGGGTCAGTTCCCTATAACTGGGGTACAGCTCATGTTTTTCCCTTATTTCAGAAGGGAAAAGATTAGAACTAGCAAACTACAGACCTGTAAGCTTAATATCAGTTTTGAGTAAACTGTTTGAAGGTATTCTAAGGCCTAGGTTCTCAACCTGTGGTACACGTACCTGGTTGCAGGGGGTACTTGGGCTTGATAAACTTAACCAAGAATAACAAAATTTAGAGATGTGGTGTTGTTTAAATAAGATTTATAATTTCATAAATTAGTGTTTTAGCCAATTAAAAGCAATAGTAAATGCTTGGAAATGGTTTAGTACTAATTATCATGCACTCTGATTAATTATATGTTTGTCAAAGGATACTTGTGATAATGTTTACTATGCTAGAGAGTACTTGGTGAGTACAGGGTTTTTAAAGGGGTAGATACCAATAAAATGTGGAGAAACACTGTTCTAAGGGATACTATACAAGACATTATAGCCCAGAATATTATAATTTTAGCTCATTAATATGGTTTTACTAAAGACCGCCATGTCCCACCAACTAAGCTTCCACGAAGTGGTGAATGCAAGCTTAGATATTGGGAAAGCCATAGATGTAGTGTACTTAGACTTTGCAAATGCTTTTGACACTGTTCCTCCCAATATCCCGGTGCAGAAGCTGAGGATACAGGGACTAGGAGAAATTGTGTGTATGTGTATAGGGAACTGGTTAAAGGAGTGATCAGGCAAAAAAAAACAAAAACAAAAAAAAACCTTTACTCACCTGGGGCAACGTAGCCATGATTGACAGCAGCACTTCACGCAGGCGCAGTAAGGACTACCTCGGGGTCGGTCTCTGCACCGTGCGCGGAGACCGGGATGGCGGTGGAGAGCAGAGCGGTCGGCGTGGGACAGTCGGCTGCAAGGGGCTGGAGAAAGCCCCAGGTGGGTAAAGCTTTTTTTTTTTTATTTTGCCTGATAACTCCTGTAAGGGACAGAAGGAAGAGTGGTGGGTAAATGGGTCATATTCAAATTTGGAAATTTTTAGCTGTGGGGTCCCACTAGGTCCAAGAGCCGCTGACAGGTAAGTGTTACAACTGTAATGCAGTTTAGTGTTAGAAAAATAGAGATGTTCGGCGCAATAGTTTTTGCAGGATATTAGAAGATGGATGCCTCTGTTACACATGGAGGGTGTGCAGGCAACATGAGTAGCACCACAATCAGCAGGGGGGAATCGAATGAGCAGGGTGGCACAGTGGATAGCACTCCTGCCTTTCAGCATTTAAGTTTCAGGTTAAAAGCTTGGCAAGTGATGTGTGGTGCTAAAGCAAATGTGAAAACTGGTCTGCTACAAGAGTCATGCTGTTTATGTGTGATTGCCCTAAATTGTAACCATAAAACTGGGCACTATTTTATACACTATAGCCACATATGTTACAGTCCCCACACGGATAGCTACCTTTAAGTGGACCTCTGCAACTCTTCTTTCCTCCAGAAAAATAACCTGAACATAACTCATCTTTGAGGCTTGTGCATCTCTTAGCTGTAATAGATGCACTTGGTGTGATGAATTTAGCAAGTGTTGAATCAGAGAGAAGAGCTGGCCATGATTTATTCAATATACAATACAAGTCCCTCCATTGGTTATTATATGTAGTACTAAGTCTTACCAGTTGGCTAGGAGGTCTAGATACTTGATGAAGTAGCTCTGATCTATCTGTGGCCTTAGCTCTTTGATATGCTTGTGAGATCACCCTCTTAGGGTAGCCTCTGTCTCTGGGCTATGGGCGCGAAATGCTCTCCGTCCATAGCCAATCTGTTATTGGGCTTTTGGGAATGTGAGGTAGTCTTTGGCCCTGCTATGGAGGAGTTCCAGCCCTATATCTTGGGCTGGCATAGATTCATTGACGACGTGCTCATGTTGTGGGGAGGCTCTAAAGAGAACTGTGATAGGTTTATGGCTGGTTTAAATGACAATACTATGCATATTCATCTAACTAGACACATTTCATCTACAGATGGCTACCCTAAGAGGGTGATCTCACAAGCATATCAAAGAGCTAAGGCCACAGATAGATCAGAGCTACTTCATCAAGTATCTAGACCTCCTAGCCAACTGGTAAGGCTTAGTACTACATATAATAACCAATGGAGGGACTTGTATTGTATATTGAATAAATCATGGCCAGCTCTTCTCTCTGATTCAACACTTGCTAAATTCATCACACCAAGTGCATCTATTACAGCTAAGAGATGCCCAAGCCTCAAAGATAAGTTATGTTCAGGTTATTTTTCTGGAGGAAATAAGAGGTGCAGAGGTCCACTTAAAGGTAGCTATCCATGTGGGGACTGTAACATATGTGGCTATATGCGGCCCCAACAGGTCCTATATAATGTTGATGGTACTAAGCAATACAGAATATCTGGCTATATTAATTGCAAAAGTAGGGAAGTCATTTATGCCATGACTTGCCCGTGTGGTAAGTTATATGTTGGGCAAACTAAGAACATGTTGAAGACTAGGATCCAACAGCACCTATCTAAAACTAGATTGGCCAAATGGGATCTTGAAAATAACCAAGTACTTACATCAGTGGCTACCCACTTCCTTTTTGGACACGGGGTTGATATTGTAGGTGCTTTATTAAAATGGGAAGCCAGATGGATATATCAACTGGATAGTATGGCTCCCTCTGGCATAAATGAGGAAATCGATTGGACTGGCTTTTTGGGCTAGTATATAATTTTGAAATAGAATTTTTCATATATTTGTCAATTTTTATATATTTTTTTCATATTTTCCATTTTCATGTTTTTATTTTTTCATGAAATATCTCTTTTTGATATACAATGATGTATTTTGGAGCTTCCCCTTAAAGAGCAATCTCTATATGGTATTATTGATTAATATCTAATACTGTATGATTAATGCAATGTATTCTCTTTACATGCAGATTGTATCCCGTGTCTTCCTGTAATATATCCTTAAATGATTGTTTGATGTATGGACCCTTTAAATCTGTTTGGGACTCTTTTGGACAGCATTGTCCCTTTAAATATTCAGCTATATGGACTATTGGACCCCAGTTTTCTAACATGAGCCTCTTTTCACGTGGGCTATATTCACAATGGATCATTCTTATCCGGAGACTGGACTTCTTCTTCTTCTTATTTTTTCAGGAATTTATGGACCTTTCCTTTATATATCTCCCTGGACTTGGGGGTATTTCAATTATTATACCATTATGTGTTTTGTGTCTAATTACCGTAATATGCATAGTCAGTAAATGTGCTTATTAAATAACTGATTTTGTAATGGTCATGTATTTTATGTATGTAATGCATATACCATGTATTTACATCTCTCTCTTTGTCTGAGTGGCTGTTCCTCTGTCGTTCCTTCCCTCCCCCTCTGATTGCTCTGCATCTCTTTGACTCTGCGCTCTACGTACAATATCCTATTGGGCTTTAGAACTCACCTATTGGCTCCTGCCGCTTGCCTTCTAGCGTGACGTCACATCCGGAAGACGCGCAGCGACTTCCGGGTCTTTGCCCGCCCTCCCTCACTCAGTTAAACACCGTCATGGCGTTACACACTACGGTGTCCTCTCCTCCTTTCAAAGCGGGGTGACTCCCGCAGAGCTAGTGGGACTGTCTTGAGGGGACCCCTGTCTATTTTCAGCTGCGCTGCCCTGTCTCCCTTAGTGCTCCTTGGGCTAGTTCTTACATAGTTCTTACATAGTTATTTTGGCTGAAAAAAGACATACGTCCATCGAGTTCAACCAGTACAAAGTACAACTCCAGCCCGTCCCCCACATACCCCTGTTGATCCAGAGGAAGGCGAAAAAAACCCCACCAGGCATGGTCCAATTAGCCCCAAATGGGAAAAATTCCTTCCTGACTCCAGATGGCAATCAGATAAAATCCCTGGATCAACATCATTAGGCTAGGTATCTCCTACTTTTGCACACTCTTGTTCCTCTTATGCACTTTATCTATAGGCTGCTCCTGTGTGATATTGTTTTAGCAGCCCCTCTTTACACTGTTATTTAACACTTACACCTGTATATTGTTATATTATATGTATGGTGTCACTTTGATGTTTATATTGTTGCACCTTTACTGAACCCGGGTTCAACCATTGGTGGGCTCTGAATAGACACCCACCAAGGTGACATATTAATTTATTTAAATACTCTTTTGGGTATTAATGTATTTATATTTTTGCACAACAGTGCATATACTAACTGATCAAATGGGCATGATTGTTTGCAGCTGTAGCTATATAGGACTATGTGGTCTGTTTTAAGGCCTCTTTCACAGTGGGACGTTGCGTTTGATGCGACGTTAAAGAGAATCTGTATTGTTAAAATCGCACAAAAGTAAACATACCAGTGCGTTAGGTGACATCTATTACCCTCTGTCACAATTTCGCCGCATTAAAAGTGGTTAAAAACAGTTTTAAAAAGTTTGCTTATAAACAAACAAAATGGCCACCAAAACAGGAAGTAGGTTGATGTACAGTATATCCACACATAGAAAATACATCCATACACAAGCAGGCTGTATACACCCTTCCTTTTGAATCTCAAGAGATCATTTGTGTGTTTCTTTCCCCCTGCAGCTATCTTCCACTGAAGTGTCAGGCTGTTTCTTCCTGCAGAGTGCAGACAGCTCTGCCTGTATGTAATTCCTCAGTATGTGAAAGCCCAGCCAGCTCAGAGGAGGATTTATCCAGCTTGTAAAAAATAATAGAGCAGAGAGAAGCTGAACTAATCTAAATAACACACAGCAGTGTGCAAAGAGGGGCCTGGAGGGGGGAGATGCATCACAGAACCACAACACTGAAGAACTTGGCAGCCTTCCAGAGACAGGCTGACAAGTCTGACAAGAGAGAGATAAGTTGATTTATTACAGAGATGGTGATAGTAGAACGTGCTGCAGTAAGCCAGAACACATTAGAATAGCTTTTGGAACTTGTAGGATGATAAAAAACAGGATGCAATTTTTGTTACGGAGTCTCTTTAAGGTTGCATACCGTGCCCCTAATGCAACGCATTGAAAGACTATAACTTGGATGTTATAGTACATTCTTTAGCCATGCGTTTGGTGCGCCGTTTTCGTCGCACAGTGATGAAACAAAAACGGCGCATGAGTTACATATTTTTTTTTTTATAAAACCTTACTGAGCATATGCAACACACATAACACAGCAAATGTATTGCTAAACGCACAGCACATTTTAAATATTGCTACACGTTACACAAAACACAACATATGCACTGTAAATGTCGCACAGACTTTGTATTGCTGTGCGTTAGTCTGCGTTATAAAATTTTCTAACATGCGACTTAAACGTCGCACTGTGAAAGAGGCCTAATTGATTTTAATCTTTTCTGAAGTTCATTAAATGTCAGTATATGCTATATGTGATTTATATACTTTTTGAATAAATTGTTATATTTTTGAGTGGTGCTGTCCATATGGGCCTTCTTTCTCTTCCCTGCATAATGCCCATAAAAACAAAACAAAAATGTGCAGCATATCACCTGGCTTGCATTCTGTGCTGGCTGCTCTGCTGGGCGGTGGTCCCTGCATAACATTCACCGATTGTTTAGTGGTTCCCACCATTAGTATTTCCTGGTCAACTAGTATTAGTATTTCCGGTTTGTGTATATTCAATATAATTGTGCTGCATCTTAATATTATCAGAAACCAAATCAGGTTCACCACACCTCCAGGTAGAGTTAAATCTTATGTAAATGGTATGGTGTGTAGGGCTTCCACATAAAAGTGATGCACAAAGTTCCAATAATTTTCAAAGACCTCCTCCTCACAGAATGACTTAGAACCGATCCGATCCACTGTTAACATGTGAAATAATCGCTCACCAGATCTCAAGGCTGACCAATGACAGATGAGCAATGAGAGCTTAAAACATTCACAATCTCCTCACGGTCTTAGCTCCTTGTCCAGACAAATCCTTGGCAAATCCAAACAAGAATCACTTATAGTGTAGTATTAAAGACTCCAGTTGTTCCCTCTCCTTATAACACTGTGCACATGCGCTACTTTTCACCACTTGTGATCCCAATCACCAATATACAAATGAACGACTCACCAGATAAACTGGCTGACTGACCACAGACCAGCAATACAGCATTCACTGCAGTTCTGATGTCTCTCTTATGTCTTCTCACAGGAATCAGTTCTCAATCACTAGGCTCAAACACATCCTTGCATAGCATAAATCCATTTATTAAATGTAAAAGATTATAAAATTGCACTCACATTCAGTAAAATCATATGTACATGTAAAATCAATATTCCCGGGGGCTTCTAGCATCATGCACACTGCATATAAGCTCAGCTCCAGTATGCCCTGGTTATCTAGTGGTTTCTCCCAACCCCCAATAGTATTCCCTGTCCATCTAGTGGACCTCTATCCCACTATAGTATTCTCTGGCTGTGTAGTGGACCCCCATCCCCCACCCAGTAGTATTCCCTGGACGCCTAGTGGACCCCCATCCCCCTCCCAGTAATATTCCCTGGACGCCTAGTGGACCTCCATTCCCCCAATCGTGAGGCAGGTCATTTCTGTGCGCACTCTTTCCCACACTGCACATAACCTGTGCGCCACCATAGACGTAATTATGGTAGCACATTGGTGTAACCTGGGTGGCAATAGACGGGCCCTTAACTACTTCTCCCTCCAAGCTGCTACAACTTGGAGGGAGAATAGTAATATACGGTGTTTCGGTGGCAACAGGACGAGAGCTCCCCCAGAGTGGCGCAGCAGGCAGAAATACTCACTTTGTAGGTGAAAGCAAGGATCTTAAATTGTATCCTTTGTGTAAATGGCAGCTAGTGATGGGACTGACAGAGGGGGATTGGGCTGGAGAGGTGGATGAGTCGTGCAGCAGAGTTCATGATGGACTGTAAGAGGGCTAAACGGATGGCAGAGAGTTGCAATAATCTAGTCGTGAGATAATCAGGGCATGCACCAGAAGTTTTGTAGTGTCCTGTGTGAGAAAAGGGCAGGTGTGGGAGATGTTTTTTAGGTGGAGGCGACAAGAGAAAGATCTTTTGTCAATGTGTGGTTTGAATGAGAGACTTGAGTCCAAAATTACACCGAGGCAGCGAGCCTGGAGGAGAGGTGTTATGGAATTGCCGTGAACAGAAATAGTGATGTCAGGCAGGGGCATTCGAATAACGTGATGAGTTACAGCACAGAAGTGTGAACAGGCCCATAGAAGTGCATGCGCAATGAGTTGGCATGCAGAATCATTTTGCAAAACAAATGATGCAGTGCGCAAGGGCCCTAATTGTACAAACTAATACGGTCACATATTGTATTTTTAAGTTAATGAGTCTGTGAATGGTTTCTACATAAGAAATGCTATACTGTGGTTTCCTGCAGCTTCTGTTTATCTGTAGGGTAAGTACATTGTGCAGGTGACCATGGCTACATAATGTGGCCAGTTGTGGATGTAGGCAATATCACATTGTCTTGCCCTAAATTAGCAGCTGAAACTTCACTCCATGATTATTATAGATTTATATTCCGGGGCACTGTACAGATATCTATTATTGATTATAATCAATATTATTGATTTATATTCTGTGGCACTGCACAGAGTAAGAAACAAAAATGGGGTACATAATACTACAATAATATACACAAAATATCGACATGGTACATAATACAGAATTAGTAGACAGTAATTACAGTGACAATTGTTACACGATGATCAAAATGTGTTGCAAATTCCAAGACAAAATGGTGTAAGAGCTGACAAACTTACAATTAAAGAGCTCTTGCAAACTTACAATTAAAGTGAAATTAGCACTATCCTATATAATTCCCATCCCTGCATCCTCCTGTGTCCTTTGTGCCTTGCTGCTGGGTCGCAGCTGTGTGCGTGTTTTGGTGGGGGGGTGGATTTGTTTCACAGGTGTGGCCTAGCCTTAGTTCACATCTACGTTTTTTTTTTTGTGGATCGTATACTATACAAACGGAACGGATGTGAAAGGATCCAATGTTAACCTATTGGACCGTTCACATGCGTCTGTTGGCACGGATACGTTCCGGTCCTCGGATCGAAAAATTGCTGCAGGCTCTAATTTTCCAGACCATTCTGCCCAGCAGAACAGAACCGGACAAAAATGCTGCAGCATTAGGGCAATAGAAAACGGACCATTTCTTCACACTAGGGAAGAAACGGACCGTTCCATTGGGGATGGGGGAACCTGAGCGGCGGGAGGGTGAGGGAGGTTGCAGCAGCCGGGCGGGTGGTTGAGGGAGGGTAAAATACACACCTAAGGGCCTGTTCATACTTGCTGCGTTTGTAGAACGCGTATAAATTCAAAGAAACGCAAGTTGAAAAACGCATGCGTTTTTCTTGCGTTTGAATGCGTTTTCTATTGCGTTTTGCACAAACACGTGACCCAGGGGAAAAAAAAAGAATTATGGGAACCGCAGAGGAAAACGGACGCTAAAAACGCAATAGTACGCGTGTTTGATACGCGTCCATAGACTTTCATTGCGTCCGTTTCTATGCGTATTGCACAGAACTGCGTGCAGCAATGCGGATGAGAAACGTATGCGTCTCATACGCATACATGTGAACTACCCCATTAAAAAGCATTATCGAGCCGTTTCTATGCGTTTTTGGTACCAGTACGCGTTCCCTGAAAACGGCTAGGAACGCATATAGTCTGAACAGGCCCTAATTCTCTTTTGAAGCTGGCGGTAGAGGCCTCCGTCATCTTCCATTTGGCAGTGTGCACAGAGCCATCCGGATCCGGTGAAGTGGAGACCGGATCCGCTCGGCTCACAAACGCAGATGTGAATCGGGCCTTATTTAATGGGCAGGCCTTTTTTTTCCCTAGTTTTTTTTTAATAACTTGTCAAACCAACCGGCCCCCTAAGGGAGATTTGTGAACTGGGTTTTGGGGGGCTGCAGCAGGCATTTACAGCTACGTAGCCCTCAGTCTATGCGGAAGCCTCCATTTTCTATACCTTTTCTGACATTAGGAGCAACCAGGTGGTCCTTGTGCTTTAAGCTACAACTAAAACTATAGTCTACCTCCCATATTAAAGGACCACTATCACGAAAAAATGTAAAATTTAAAATACATGTCAGCACATCCAAATAAGAAGTATGTTTTGCAGATTAAAATGAGCCATAAATTACTTTTATCCTATGTTGCTGTTGCTTACAGTAGGTAGTAGAAATCTGAGAGAACCAACAGGTTTTTGGCTAGTCCATCTCTTCATGGGATATTATCAGCATGGTCTTTATTCTTAATGAAGACATTCTCTGAAAAGGATTTATACAAAGATGCTGGCCAGCCTCCCTGCTCACTGTACACTTTTTTTTTTGGCAGTTGGACAGAGCAACTGCCACTTACTAAGTGCTTTTGAAAATAACAAAAACACTGAAAATTTCCCATGAGTAAAAGGGCTAGTCCAAAACCTGTTAGTTCTGTCAGATTTCTACTACTTCCTGTAAGTGAAAGCAACATAGGAGAAAAGTAAGATACTTACGTATTATACCATCTGAAAGGTTTGACAGTTCCTTGTTAAAGTTCTGTTTGCTCCACTACCAAGATTTAACCCTTTTGAAAAGCTGAAAGTCCTGACTTTCCATTACACCAGGTCCCGTGTCCGTGCTCTTCGTCTTAATAGAGTCTCCGTCTCCGGCCAGTAACATACAGAGTGAGGTCAGGAGGGTGTATAGCTTGTCTGCTCCTTCGTCTTCTGTAATGAGACCCCTGCAACAGAAGACAACCTCATGGGGGTGCTGCTGATCATCAATGATGGGTTTGTCCGGTACTTCTGCAATCATGCTTTGTGCAGCCAAGATGCAGGGGACACCCCTCCTTCAAACCCTTTAAAGGAAAACTGAGATGGATATGGATGAGTCCTGCTGATCTCTTTGGCTGCAGTAGTGGCTGAATCACACACCTGAAACAAGCATGCAGCTAATCCAGTCTGACCTTAACAAGCATGCAGATCAGGTGCTCTGACTGAAGGGCTGTGGCTAAAAGTATTAGACACTGGATCAGCAGTAGTGTTGATCGAACAGTGTTTGCCACTGTTCGGGATTCGGCAAATTTTGTGGTGTTCGAGTTTGCGGTGAACACCATCTGAACACCTCAGTGTCTGTGATGGATGCTCGGCCACGTGGCTCGAACTTGTCCTTGGCCGAACGTGGCCGTACGTTCGGTCGAACACGCGTCTCGTGCTGTGATTGGCCAAGCGGGTCACGTGTTTGGGTGCATAAATACCCGAATGCGCATGATCGGCGCCATTTGCTTTGGGGTTTAGCTTTGGATAGGTAGGGAGTTTAGCGTAGCGTACTGTCTGCCAGTGCCAGCCACAGGGCCCCAGCCTCCAGCCTCACTGCTGACAGCAGCACCCACAAAGCCTCACTGCTAGCCAGGCCAGCCACAGTGCCCCAGCCTCACGCTGAGAGCAGCACCCACAGAGCCTCACTGCTAGCCAGGCCAGCCACAGTGCCCCAGCCTCACGCTGACAGCAGCACCCACAGAGCCTCACTGCTAGCCAGGCCAGCCACAGGGCCCCAGCCTCACCGCTGACAGCACCCACAGGGCTGTTAAAAATCCACACGTATTTTCAGTGACTTTTGTAGCATATTGTTTATTAAAAAAAACTTTCAGTGCTGCCAAGTGGGATCACTTGCGTACCACCGATCCACACGTATATTCAGTGACTTTTGCTGAGTATTGTTTATTAAAAAAATATTTCATCTTTGTGACAAGTACTACTAATGACTAAGTAACGACTACTTTGAAGAAATCCCGTGAAAGAGGGATGGGCAGGGGAAGAGGTGTTTCCCGACGGTTCACGTACAGGGCGTGGTGGCGCACCTAAGAAAACCCCCTCAATGCCGCCCATCTTCCCCAGTCAAAAACATACCTCACTAATCCACAAGAACGGGAAGATGTAATGAATTGGTTGACCTCTCAAGCGTCCAGCAGCGGGTTAAGCACCAGCCCATCCTTGTCAGGCACGAGGTCCTCTGCCAGTTATATGGAGCCAGTGGGCACAAAGGTGACACAAAAAGCAGCTACAACAGGCACACAACAACCAAATACAGAGTCTGAACAATTCTTGTACGACACACTGGGCTATTCGGAGGAGCTATTCGCACCCTCACAAACTGCCATCTGTGAAAGGTCAATGGAACAGCCACAAATCTTGTGCCCGGATTCACAGGCAGTGGATGATGAAAGTCCAGTGCCGCTTCGGCCGCACTCACCAAGTTGCAGCAGCGCTTCAGTCTACCCAACCATCGCTTGGTGTCTGATGTCCCCACGCGGTGGAATTCTACGCTGCACATGCTAGCACGCCTCTGCGAGCAGAGGAGTGCAGTAGTCCAGTACCGAGGTGCAGCCGGTCAGCTGCCAAACTTCTGTGGATCAGAATAGGCCACCATGTCAGGCCTCTGCGAAGTCCTCCAAAATTTTGAGCAATCCACGTTGCTTGTGAGCGGTGATAACTCTTTAGTCAGCATTACAATACCACTGCTGTGTTTACTGAAGCAATCAGTGTTGCAGATCAAGGAAGAGGCAATCAGGATGGAAGAGGAGGAATTGAGAGAGGACAACGATCAGCGTGATGATACCCACATCAGGCAATCTGCCTCAGGAACCGCAAGTCCCAGATATGATGAAGAAGAGGACGAGGAACAGCTGGAGTTGGAACAGGACTTGGATGCCTCCACTGCCGAGGAACATGGCCGTGCACGTTTGACTTCCACAATTCCGCGGGAATGGACAGGAGAAGATGACCAGGAAGAAGGTGCTGGTGATGGTGCATCACAACAATCAAGCACAGAACATGATGAGCATCCTGGTGGGACTCTGGCACACATGGCTCAGTTCATGCTAGGCTGCATTGAACGCGACCCGTGCATTGTCAGAATTCTGGCCGACGTGGATTACTGAGTTTATACCCTTCTGGATCCACGCTACAAAGAAAATGTTCCCACACTGATTGAAGAAAGTGTCAGACAGGTCAAAATGGAGGAATACCAGCAGGCCCTTGTGGAGAAATTAGTGAGGAGATTTGCATCCTCCTCCAGCCACGTCAACAGACTGACTTCCGCTAACCCAGGACTAGGACGGGAGCAAAGAACACAAGTTGCAGCTAGTGCCCACAAGGGAATGGTATCGGCAGTGTCCAAGGTGTGGCAAACTTTTCTGACACCCAGGCAGCAGCCCACAGAACAGCATTCGCCCAGTTCCACCTACAACACCGATCGCCTGCAGAAGATGGTCAAGGACTACATGTCAGATGGTGTAGCCGTGTTCAACAATCCATCAGTCCCCTTTAACTATTGGGTCTCTAAGATAGACACCTGGCACAGACTGGCAATGTACGCAATAGAGGTGCTGGCTTGCAATGCAGCCAGCGTCATCTCCGAACGCGGTTTCAGTGCTGCCGGAGGTATCGTTACAGATCGGCGTATCCGCCTCTCCACAGAAAATGCAGACCATCTGACACAAATTAAAATGAATAAATCGTGGATTGAAAACGACTTCACAACACCTCACGACCCAGCACCATGAACATCTGTGCTGGGTTAGCGTTTCCGCTCTCTTTTTAAGGAATATCTCATTCTATTATATTTATCACTGCATGGCGACAAAATGCTTTGCTGTACGCATGCATTTTGTCGCCATGCCAGTCCTGGGTTGTGTCACAAAGCGTGGCCTAGCTCTCCTGTAGTACCTCCTCTTCCATCCTGTATGCTGGCTTAGCCAGCACACAGGATGGCAGAGCGGGCACAGGAGAGCAAGGCCACGCTTTGAGACACAACCCAGGCCTTGCGTGAGGCCAAATTGGATACTAAAAGCAATGCACTTTGTTGCCATGCATTGAATGGCTTCGTGTTGCCGGTGCCATTTTCAGGAATATTTCAATTTTATTATTTTTCAATGCATGGCGACAAAGTGCATTACTTTCAGTATCCAATTTGGCCTCACGCAAGGCCTAGGTTGTGTCTCAAAGCGTGGCCTTCTCCTCCTGCACCTCCTCTTCCATCCTGTGTGCTGCGGGGTTAGCATTGCCGGTCCCATTGGTAGTACTACGGCAGCTTTCCAGGATCTCATTTGCCCCCCCTTCACTATTTCCAAGCCATTTTGCAGAAGTTTCCCTCATTTTTTAAGGTTTTTCTGGCCTGCAAAGCAGAAATATTCAGGTCCCCATTGACTTGCATTGGGTTCAGAATTCGGCCCGAACATGCCGAATATTGGGCGACGTTCGGCCGAACCCGAACATTTTGGTGTTTGATCATCACTAATCAGCCGGAGTGTCAGGCAACTGGTAATATTTAAAAAGGAAAAATCCATATCCTTCTCAGTTTAGGCTCCCTTTAAAGGGAACCTTAACTCTAAAAAAAAAGAAAGTTGCACTTACCCGGGGCATCTACCAGCCCCCTGCAGCCATCCTGTGCCCTTGCAGTCACTCGACTCCTCCGGTCCCCCGCCGCCAGCTAGTTTAGTTTATGCCGATTTAGAGTCGGCGGGCCACCACACATACTTTTGCACACATTCCCGCTGGAACAGGAAGCAATGGCAGACATTAAAGAGAACCTGTAACAAAAAAAAGTTGCCCTGGGGGGTACTCACCTTGGGAGGGGGAAGCCTCAGGGTCCCAATGAGGCTTCCCCCTCCCCTGTAGCTGCAGACAGTCCAGCGCTAGCTCCCCCGAAGTGTCCCGGAATCCTCCCTCGGCAAGCCTGATGAGAGAGGATGAGCGATAAGCGCTGATTTATTTACCTTTCCTGGCTCCAGCGGGGGCGCTGTTGCAGCGCACCGGACGGGGATAGGCGAAAATAGCCGATCTCTGTCGGGTCCGCTCTACTGTGTAGAGTGGCCCGACAGCGTTCGGCTATTTCCGCCTATCTCCGAGAGGAGAGCCGATACTGCGCCTGCACTAGAGCCAGGAAGGTAAATATTTACATCCCTGCTGTTCGGGGAACTTTATCGCTGCCGCCATGGGACCGAGGAGGACAGGGGGAAACCTCAATACGATCCGGAGGCTTCCCCCACCCAAGGTGAGTACCCCCAGCGGAGGCTTTTTCGTTACAGGTTTTCGTTAACACATACATTTTTGCGTAAATTAATGTCTGCGATAGCTTCCTGCACCAGCGGGAAAGCGTGCAAAGGTACATGTGGCGGCCCACCGACTGAGTCAGCAAAAAACGAAACTAGCTGGCGGCGACGAACAGAGGAGCCGTGATTTGCTGCGAGGGCACAGGATGGCTTCAGGGGATTGGTAAATGCCCCAGGTAAGTGAAACTGATTGTGTTAAGGTTCCCTTTAACTTAGCAATGGAGCATTACACTGACACAGGACCTGGTGGAATGGAAAGCCAGGACTTTCAGCTTTTCAAAAAGGGTTAAATCTTGATAGTGGAGCAAACAAAACTTAAACAAACAAGGAACTGCCGAAGTCTTCAGATGGTATAATACGTAAGTACCAAAAGTCACTTATGTCTCATTTTATTCTGGAAGAAATGTACTTTGTATTTTAATGTGTTTACATGTATTTAAAATGTTATGATTTGCGCAATAGTGGTCCTTTAAGTTTTAAGCAACAGAGTTCAACCACACACCCTTGCCGTTTGTCATTGGATGGTAGTATGATGAAGGTGATTGGCCAACAATATGAACTATACTGTTAACCAGTCTTCTCTATACTCAAAGGAGGTGGGAGGTGAGACCATGCAATGTAACTTTACTTAACAGGGTTTTTTTCCAGCCCCTAGAAGCCTGTCTGATCTCTTGCAGGACCTCAGTCTTGCTCAAGGGTCCCATTGTCAGCCTCTCCGACCCAAAGAGTCGTGTCTTGTACAAACACGCAGGCATGCTAGTGCACTGCCTGTGATCCCGCCACCAGGAGCGTTTGTGCAGTAGAACTGCGTAGGGGCAGAAGGATCCTGGCGATGTAAACGCAATGACGGGTGGTGTCTGAGTGCGCATGCGCACAAGACACTGACGCATCGGGTTGGAGCTCTTTAGAAGGCTCACAGCGGAACCCTTGAGCAAGACAGAGCTGCTGTGAGGGACCAGATAGGATAGATGTCTGTGGAAAGAGATGTTTCATTTTGGCAGTTGGAAACAGCTGTTATTTCCCACAAAGCATCAAGGCTCCCAGTGTGATGTCAGCACCCTGGTTCTGACATCACACTGTGGGAGGGGTTTCACCACAATATCATCCACACCGAGTCCCCTGATGATCAGTTTGAGAAAAGGAAAAGATTTCTCATGGGAAAGGGGGTATTGGGATGAAGTTCAAGCCTTGGTTACAGTTTCTCTTTAACCACTTGAGGACCAGCGCTGTATTTTCAGATCTGTGCTGGGTGGGCTCTACAGCCCCCAGCACAGATCAGCTGGCATGCAGAGCGATCAGATCGCCCCCCTTTTTTCCCCCCTAGGGGGATGATGTGCTGGGGGGGTCTGATCGCTTCTGCATGCTGTAGGTGTTGCGGGGGGGGGGCACCTCAAAGCCCCCCTCCGCGGCGAAATTCCCCCTCCCTCTCCTACCTGCTACCAATCCGGTGATCGGGGCTGCACAGGACGCTATCCGTCCTGTGCAGCCAGTGACAGGGTGTCCCATGTCACATGGCGGCGATCCCCGGCCGCTGATTGCCGATCTGCCTTACGGCGCTGCTGCTACGCAGCGCCGTACAATGTAAACAAAGCGGATTATTTTTCGCTTGTTTACATTTAGCCTGCGAGCCGCGATCGGCGGCCCACAGGCTATTCACGGAGCCCCCCGCCGTGAATTGACAGGAAGCAGCCGCTCGCGCGAGCGGCTGCTTCCTGATTAATTAGCCTGCAGCCGGCGACGCAATACTGCGTCGCTGGTCCTGCAGCTGCCACTTTGCCGACGCGCGTTATGAGTGCGCGGTCGGCAAGTGGTTAAGCGTGTCTCCATTTTCAGTTACATATATTATTTAACAACAAAGATGAGTAGAAGTGGTTGGATTGAGATCAGCAGTAAGGGCTGGCGCACACCAGAGCAGTTCTGAAGCGTTTTTCTTTTAAACGCTTGCAGGGGGAAAACCGCTTGGCTAATGAAAGTGACTGGGATGGTGCACACCAGAGCGGCTCGTTTTTTCCACAAACGCAAACTCGAGGGCTGCTGCATTTTTTAGATTTCTGAGGCATTTCTGCCTCAATGTTAAAGTATAGGAAAGTGGAGAAAAGCTCTGAAAAACGCTAGATCAGACGTTTTTCAGGCATTTTTGCTACAGAAGTTGTTCAGTAACAGCTTTACCGTAACAATATTTGAACTCTGCTACACAAAAACACTGCAAAAAATGCTAGGCAAGTTTAGAAAACCTCTCTATACTTGCCTAGAATCGCTCTGAAAATCTGCTTCAAAAACCTCTATTGTTTTGCGGATCTGCTAGAGGTTTTTGGTGTGCAGTGGGCCTTAGGTAAACAGAGTAAAGGTAGGGTATTGCAAAATAAGGTGGCATTTAGGTAAGCATCTTTCTATGTACATTGCTGTGGTAGTAGCTTCCTCAGGTTTAAATTGTTCATTGTTCCTGTAATATAGGGGTTGTTTACCTGTGGAATGAGTTACAATTACATGGTTAATGTAAAGTGTTCCCTGTAATGGTAGCAAAATCTACTTGTGAAGTGGTGGTGGGAAGCTTTTTGCATTGTGTTGTAATTGTTTGTCATTTCAATAGAGCCATATGAATATTCTATACTAATGCGGTTTGCTATTTACTAGGCAAGAATGCAGTGTGTGATGTTCTGGACTAATGGCTTGCTGAGAAATGTCCTGGAAAATTTTAAGAATTGTTCTTGTCCTCTGTATGTTGGTAAAGGTGGCGTGCTATTTCACTAATCATACAGTATGGTGGGTGTGCTATTTCAGTAATAATTTAGTAAAGGAGTAATAAAGTAGTGTAATATTAGCTGTAGTAATTAATTTATGTAAGGTTTATTAAGAATATACACAGGGCTGCTGGTATGCACGCATGTGTATGATCTTACTCAGGGTGTGCTTAGAATGAATGTGCGTTTGTTTCCACAAGTTTCAAGGCTCTGTATTGCCTTAAAGCGGTATCGTCACCATAAAAATCAAATTTCACCAGCAACTGGTCTGAGTGTATTAAGTGATAAAGATGCTAAGTTATCATATACCTTAGGAGCACTGGCTCTAGTAGTCGGTGCCAAAGAATTGCATGCTGGAGGTTCTTTTTATCTCTAATATATTCCTCCTCTTTTATTTCCCTGCCTGCTGCTTATCTGAAACCTGATCCCCTACTCACTTGGTGTTTACAAGCAAGGCTGAGGTGACTCAGCGATTGGAGGAGAAAAGAAAAAAAGTAAAGGGCAGAAATGACATCACGAATTAGCCTTAACTGTGGGCAAAAGACATGGCCCCCACCAGGAGCAGAATTCGTCATTTACTATATAACATTCAAAATGTGGACAGTACAATACATGTGTTATGTAAGTAGATCAAGTATTTATCTACTTATATATGTTTTTGTTCCCCTGGAATAGTATGGCTGAGCCTACTGCTTTAACCTTTTCTGGGCCGAGCTAGTTGAAATGTACGTCCTGTTTGTGGCTGCTCATATCTGACAGGACGTAGATTTCAACATTGCTGCGTTCTCGCTACTCTGCCCCAGCTCACTCTTACTGCCGTCAATATTACGACAGAGCTCTGTGAGCTGGCCAGGAGCAGATTTCATTGGCTCCTGATCACATGATCACTGTGAGCCAACGGCAGAGCGAGGGCCCCTCTCCCCCGAGATCCACCATTATGATCACCTCTCATAGGCATCAGCCTATGAGAGCAATCTGATTGTGAGCCACTCCAGGGGACAGCAAGTGACAAAGAAAAAACAGGTGCCTTTCCCCCCCCCCCCCCCCCCCAACAGCCTGCCAGCACTGATCGCGGCTGGCAAGCTGCTTCCGGACCACTCTGGACGCCAGTTACGGCATTAGGCAGTCCTGGGGGAGCCACTCTGCGACCGCCCATCTGCGTTAGGCGGGCACAGAGCAGTTAAGAGACCAGAGACAACTGGTATGCAAGGGGTTAAGCTATGTACACATTTCCAGTTACAGTACAGTCACCTGTAGGCATAGAGATTCGATATCTTGGGCAATAGTTTGAGGCAGACTTGAGGATAGCCA
Organism: Hyperolius riggenbachi; assembly: GCF_040937935.1. Classification (NCBI taxonomy): domain Eukaryota; kingdom Metazoa; phylum Chordata; class Amphibia; order Anura; family Hyperoliidae; genus Hyperolius; species Hyperolius riggenbachi. Next base: position 139,458,555 of record NC_090654.1, read on the forward strand.
TGCATTTAACTATGGAGAAGGGATGATGGATGGGTCAGGATGGAGCAGCTTCTGGCAGGCACAGAGAGAACAATGCAATCAGGGGACACACAGGCTCTGACACTCGGGCATGCTAAATTGTTAGGCGATATTTGCCAGCTTTGGCATGCTGGATCTTTAGGCAATGTCAAGGGGCTCCCATACGTTCACTAGATGCTTTCACCCAAAGTGGTCTTTACTGGACACTCTGGTCGCGTATAAACTAGCATGTGTATGTAGCTTTAGTAGTGTATGCTTTTCTGTGGCCTTTCCATCTGTTTCTCTCTTGCAAGCACACCCATTCTATAGTGAATGATTACTGCCATACCAAATAAAACAATGATTCACAAAAAGTTTAAAACTTTGTCACGCTAAAAAACGGTTTGTGTAATGAAGTGTTAACGCCTGTAATTAACCCCATGTGTCACCTATATTGGCTTTAACTACTTTGGCCTTTAGGACTTCGCTCCTACATCCACCATGTATCTTGGATGTAGGAGCTACGTCCATGACAAAAATATCACCACAGCCGATCGCGTGCTCCTGCGCTCGTTCTCGCTGACGCCTGTTAGCCAGTTTATCAATAAATGGGTTCGCAGTTCCCAGTCATTGATCTACGTCCCTGTGTCAATGCACTTACATGCATTGCTTCCTGTTTCGCGTACTAAAAGCACGCGCAGGAAGCAAATGACTGAGGTCATCTTGTGGCCAAATAGCAAAATTACACTTACATACTTTTTTTGTAATAAACAGACCTACACAGAATTAAAAATACCCAAATAAAACTTTTGATTAAAAAAAAACAACAAATAGTTACCTTCGGGTCAGAACTTTTTTAATATGCTTGTCAAGAAGGTATATTACTATTTTTTTTTTAAATTATGGGCCTGTAAATAGTGATGGACACAAAACTGAAAAAATGCACCTTTATTTCCAAATAAAATATTGGCACCATACATTGTGATAGGGACATAATTTAAAGTGTACCAGAAATGAATGGTTAGTATGATTTGATACTTACCCTGGGCTTCCTCCCGCCCCATAAATACATGCGAGTCCCACTCCGTCCCTCCGCAGTTAGCCGTTCAGCCACGCCCAGTCTGCTTCTTCTGCACATGCACGAATCTACCGCGCAGGCGCAGTAGACCCTGACTGAAAAAGTTCCCAGGGCTGATCGTGGCTGAACAGCAGATCCCCTGATGACGCAAGAGTGTGAAACTGGTCGGGAGAGAGACAGGCGGCACCTTTTTACTGTCTTACGGTTGTGGACCAGCATACACGCGCAAATCTTTGTCAGGGTTCCCAGGTCTTGGGCCCCGCATGCACGTTTTATTGTTTTTTATGTTCCCCTTATTATGGCGTATGCTACCTTTTAAAAATAAACGGTTTACTCTTAGATCTGCCATTTGTTTGCTTGTTTTATCTATACTCGATTCCTGGATGCTACACCTGGGCTAAGATAAGGAGTGCTTGACATGTGGATTCCTTGGTGATATTTTCTTGCCTCCCTTTACCACTGAATGCAAGACACACCTTATAATGTGGATTGTTAGCAGCTGGTAAGCTCCTTTTAGTCCTTTGGGTGGTGGTCTACCATGTGAATATATGAATTGGAAGATCACTGTGGTGAAGTATAGCTGATTGTGAATTGTAGGACTCACCTTATGATCTGTGCCGATTCCTTAGGCCTTGTTTCCATCTGTGTTCTTCTATCCGCTTCTTATCAGCACATCAATGTTACAGATTGATACATGTTGCTGAAAAGCGGACAGAAGCGCACAGATGGAAACAAGGCCTAATAAGTATCAAATCTTACTAACGATTCATCTCTGGTTTACTTTAAACGGTCTAATAACCGGGACAGATTGGCAAATAAAATACATGTGTTTTTAATGATAGTAGCATGTATATTAAAAATATAATGGCCGCAAAAATTTGATGAATTTTTTTCCGTTTCCTAAAATTCCCGTTAAAATGCATTGAGAAAAAAAACAATTAGCAAAATGTACCACCCAAAGAAAGCCTAATTGGTGGCCGAAAAAAACAAGATATAGATCATTTTGTTGAGATAAGTAGTGATAAAATTATTGGTGAATGAATGGAATGAGCGCGGAAAGGATGCATAAGGTGAAAAAACACTGAAGGCTGAAGTGGTTAAGATTCATGGACACCTTTAATGGCTGCTGCCTGTAGCGATTGTTAGGAAACAGTTTGGGGACCCAAACACTGTATAGATGCATCGCTTTGCTGTTTCCTAGCAATGCACCTGCTCAGCACTGGAGTCCCCAAACTGCACCCTAGTGATCACATCCAACTGTAACAGATGCACATGCTGGCGATAATGGTATGCTACATGCCCTACTAGTGATGAAATATGGCAAATGTGGTATTTTAACTGGGACGTTCCAAATAATGCATTTTCAGGCATTTTAAAACAGTGGCACTTATGTGAAAAAAGGAAGGAAAATGTGTGTCAGGTAATACCAATAATAGAATACCGGTAATTTTACGGATATTTTACTATCCACTATAGTAAAATTTTGGTAATTATACTAATATTCTACCATTGCTCTCTGTACCCCAATTCACTAACCTTCCGCCTATCCATGCCTAACAGTAACCTCTCCCCTTACCCATTTCTAACATAAAACCCAGTAGTTAACCAGCCAAGGCAGGCCAATAAAGCTCTGGTGCACTACTGCTCCCAGTGAGTCGCTGTACAACCGCTAAACCTTCTGCAGCAGGCCAGTAATTAAAAAGTCTGGGGTCTGGTTACAGCAAGAGGCTATACAGCTGCTCGAAACCACATGCCCACAGACCTCCCTGCAGAGTTCCACTACATAGTGTGCAAATCATCCGTTTATGTAAGATATACATCCAGAACCGCGTGTATAAAACTGAATAACTACAAATTTCTAATGTAACTTTTTTCAGATATGGGCTTTTTAGTTCCTTTCGTTCTCTTAGAAATTCTGGGTCACCATGAGCTAACTGGGTACTCTGTAAAATAGGGACATCAAGAAGAACACTTTAAACTTTAGATAAATAAAAAAAAATCGTAGATTTTTTTTCTGTGTTTATTAATAGAGATATATAAAAATACACATCATTTGCAGGATACAAGTCAAGTGCAGATAAACATGAATAATTGACCATCCGACAATACACAAAGCAGACCAAGACAAATAATACATACACACATACATACAACATGGTAGGACAAAGGAAGACATTAAAAACAAGTTCTAAAAATAATTTAATATAAAAGGAAGACTCATTTCTGAGGTTAAAATTTGTTGGGCATTTTTTCAAATTAGCCGTTTTCCAGAAGAGAAGCATTCAGTTCGATTTTTTTTACCCCTTGCACAGAGGTTTCTTTTGTCAGAGCCCTGGAAAACCTACTAAAAAGGATTTATGCAGTGAGCTGTAAGGACACTAGGCTGTGTTTACTTCAAGCATTCCAAGATGAATACATGGACCACAACACTTAGCAAAAGTAGCCCATGGCTAACTTAATTAGCCTTACTGGTGAGAGGCTGAACTCTGCATAGGTGGCCAGTAGCAGTTGATAAAGAGACTAGGCCAAGGGTGAGTGTAACGGCAGTGTGGTTTCAAGGCTCAAAAGTAAAAGGAAGGACCTCAAGAATTTCTGAAGTAAGTATTATGGAGAGCCATTGCTCACTTCCTTTAAGGTGCACTGAACTAAGAGGGATATGAAGGCTGCCATATTTATTCCCTTTTAAACAATACTAGTTGCCGTGCTGTCCTGCCGATCCTCTCTAATACTGCACTTTTAGCCATAGACTCCTAACTAGCATAAAGATCAGATGTTACTGACTGAATTTGGACACCTACTTATTATTGTACTAGTGACCTTAGCCCCGTCTTCGCGCGCCTGCACGCAACCACCCGACGCGCACGTCCGCCGCACACCCGGCCGCCCGCTCACACGCCAGCCTGGCTCCCTGGCCCCGCCCCCCTGCCTGTGTGAGGCTGGGTTTGTGCTGTGCACATGAGCAGTAGCAAAAAGCACGGGCCCAGCTACACAGAGACAACTGTCCCTGCTGTACGCGGGGACAGTTGCCTATTTCCCTGTTTCTGACTGAAGTCAGGTGTGTGATTCAGACACTACTGCAGACAAAGATCAGCAGGACTGCCAAGCAATTGGTATTTAAAAAGGAAATAAATATGCCCGCCTCCATATCTTTCTCAGTTCAGGTGTCCTTTAAATATGCTACTTGCATATCTGTTTTGCTGATCTTCTGCTCATACTACTTGATAGACTCACTCAGAATGAGTGTGCAGATCAGGTATTAGCTAGACTGACAAAAAAAAAAAAATAGTCAGCAGACTGGCTACAAGTGTGTGCCTCTGAACCTACCAAAGATCAAACATCAATGATAAACCAGGAAATTGGCTATGGGGGTAAGAATTACAGCCCCTAAATTCTTCCCACTTTTGCTTATTTTAGACTCCTATCTTCTGCTTTACAATTGATCACAAAGATAACAACCAGAGTCCGAAGTGTCAACAACATTCAGATGACAAGCAAAAGAGCCTGAGCTTGATGCAAAATGTACAGGCACCACAGGCCACCCTTTAGGATTTCCACCCCTGCAACCAGCCTCTGTCGCTCAAACCTACTGCTTGACCCACTGAGTTGTGCTCCCATTTTTGCCTGGGGAAGCGGGGTCACGCCCGCAAAACGCGTTGCATTTGTGGAGTTGAATAAATTATTTGTCAATTCTGTTTTATCGAGACTCGAGTGAGTTTTCTTTTTTGTAAGAGGGAGGTAAGTCCACCCTAACATCCCCCTCTGCTTTTAAACGGTTTTTAAAACGTTTTACTCTACTCTGGCGCCTCTGTATACCGAGCTTTTGCTGATCTTCTAGTCCATCCTGGGTGGAGGGGTGCATCCCCATCTACTATCTACAGAGAGTGACTTCTTAACCTGCATTTAAAGTGGTTGCCTATGGGTAACCCGTGTTTGTGAGTATATACACAAAATTGTATTGAACTCTTCATTTTACCTGACAATACTGCACTATATTGGGCTCTCGATTCTCTTCTTGTTTTTAAGTGTAAGGTTATGTTCCCAATGTATGAATCAAGAAAATGTCTGTGCACATGGATTGAAGTAAAGACAGAGAAACTTCAAAATTATTTTTAGTAAGCCCCATAAGGCGAGAAAGGGGTTGTTGTAGACGGGTAAGTTATAAACATTCTTGATAAAAATGAAACGACAAAAAGCAGACTGTGATTCAAAGTGCAAGTAGAACCTTATTTTGGAGGCAGATGTAGCTGTTGGCACAGTAAATTTGAAAGTGATGTAAAAATTTCAGTTGTAGTGTAATCAAAACAAAAGCAGCATCTCTCTTGTAGGCACTATATAATCAGAAATGTTTTGCTAAATTAGCCTTTCAAAGCAGATACAGGAGTAGCAGTTTCCCTCTTTTCCACCAGAGAGCAGTTATTGTGTAGCACAAGCAAGCCTCGCATACAGTACAATGTCATGTTAATAATGCTATATCTGGTGAGACATATCCTTTGTGTTTGAGGGTTGCTGGGTTTAGCTTCGGAAGAACTTTTTATTTAGTAGGAAGATGAGTAGATTGACATTAATCTTTGCTTTGTCAAACATCTTCATGACGGCCACTCCTTCATACTGTAACTGCAGGAGATCCTGGGGCAAGAGAACAGGAAAGGTGATAGAACAGTAAAAATAAGGAAGAATAATCCATAGTATTACTAAGTAGGCATAGTTAACTTACTAGTTTTCGACCTATAGTGTACAAGAGCTTTGGTGACCAATATACAAAATCTCCAGGATGCAAAGTCGCTAGTGGTATTGTCCAACTGCATATATCAAATAGGCACGCACTTTCCCCATCCGGGCACAAACTGGTGCCCGGATTCATTTATGGCTCTATTTACACAAGAACATTATTTTTATGTGGGTATTTTGCGTACAAATTCCTTTTTTCAAAGGATTCATGTTTTCATGTGTGATGTAGTCCCTTTAGCATCTTTTTTTCCCCATATGGATTTTAGGAACAGAACAGAACTGTACAGTGCACAAAACAGGAAGCGGACATACAAAGGAACCATTTTTTTTTCTAATCTGAATTTTCTACTAAGTATTTTTCAATGATGTCTGAAATGGACAGGATGTCACAAAGAAATGCTGCAGGTACATAGAAATTACATTGCTATCAAGCAGAATGCTATTTTACTTTGGGGAAAAACAATTTAGTTCCTAAAGAAATGGAGTGTTTTTTTTGTGTGTGTGTGTGGTTCTCATAGATTTCACGACCAGAAAAGGTTCAGGTACACAAACAGTGCAGAACTACTTAACCACCCTGGCGTTCTGATTAAATCGCCAGGGTGGCTGCGGGAGGGTTTTTTTTAAATAAAAAAAAAACTATTTCATGCAGCCAACTGAAAGTTGGCTGCATGAAAGCCCACTAGAGGGCGCTCCGGAGGCGTTCTTCCGATCGCCTCCGGCGCCCATAATAAACAAGGAAGGCCGCAATGAGCGGCCTTCCTTGTTTTGCTTATATCGTCGCCATAGCGACGAGCGGAGTGACGTCATGGACGTCAGCCGACGTCCTGACGTCAGCCGCCTCCGATCCAGCCCTTAGCGCTGGCCGGAACTGTTTGTTCCGGCTACGCTGGGCTCGGGCGGCTGGGGGGACCCTCTTTCGCCGCTGCACGCGGCGGATCGCCGCGCTGCAGCGGCGATCAGGCAGCACACGCGGCTGGCAAAGTGCCGGCTGCGTGTGCTGCTTTTTATTTCATTAAAATCGGCCCAGCAGGGCCTGAGCGGCAGCCGCTGGCGGTGTTGGACGAGCTGAGCTCGTCCAGACCGCTCAGCTGGTTAAGGGTGACACACTACCCTTCCTTTTTCCTAGCTAAATAAGCTGTGGCCAGCCAATCAACTACCTTGGTATAGTAGTTTTTAGAGTACCTTCTGATTCATTTCTCTTAATTGGGCTCCTCTACTAGAGCAAATTAGTTCTTAACATTACCTGTCATGCTAACCTTTTCAAGACTATTCTCCCCCAAAATACGTCATACAGTATGGCACTCCCCTCTGTTTCTTCCACAAAAACGTCTTAGCTTTTTGTGGAACAAAATAGGTTGACCTCCACTCCAGTTGATGTAAAACCATAAAGACAGATGGTATAACAGTCCCTAATAGTTTCATTTCTACCATTATTACTCGGTTACACACCTGTTACATTTTTAATTTTTATGTACGGTCAAGCAAATCTTGACTTGAGGTTTTCTAATTTCACAAACTGTATGTATCAGAATTTTGATCGTACTATTCTAAAAGCTTCTAGGGGTACTCAAAATTATGCTTCTCTACCAATCACTCACAGTTTGGGATGTTTCTCATAAGTTACTGCATTTAAAACGCATTCATATATTTAAAAAAAGAAAAAAAGACCACTTTACTTACGGTAAAGTCTTTTCCAGTAGTCATGAGGACAGCACCCCTGGATGAGACTTGTCTCCCTCCCCACTGTGGACATGAAACTGTTAAAAGAAGAATTTGCATAAGCAATAGGCAGCCACATATAAGATACTACACCTACCACAGTACCTCAGTTAATAAAAAGATGACATGGACATTTAATGATGCTTACACAAATTTATTTCTCTTTTCTACCCAAATAAGGGCGAGTTGCAGGGGTGCTGTCCTCATGACTACTGGAAAAGACTTTACCGTAAGTAAAGTGGTCTTTCCCAGAACGTCATTTCGGACAGCACCCCTGGATGAGACGATGTACAAGAGATAAAGCCTTAGGGTGGGACCACAGCTTGCAAAACTTTCCTTCTGAAGGATAAACCTGCAGAGGCAGATACATTAAGGCGATAGTGCTTTACAAACGTATTGTGACTTGACCAGTTTGCAGCTCTGCAAACCTGATCTATAGAGGCCCCTGCCCTCTCTGCCCAAGAAGTCGAAATGCCTCCTGTGGAGTGAGCCATGATAGAATTTAATTGCTTCCCCTGTGTCTGCTATGCTGATGAAATAGCCCCCCAAAAAAATAATTTATAATCTGTGTAGGATTTAAGGAAGATTCCACCCAATTAATGATCTAACCTAGATCTTGTAGGAAGACTATTGTCGTAACAATCTGATCTCTTACCGAATTGGGAGATGTCCACCAAAACAGAAAATCATTAAGGTAACAAATGTTAACTTTTCATTGTCTAAGAGCAGCCAGAACCTCAGACATTACCTTCATAAAAAACCCTGGAGCTGAGGATAATCCGAAGGGCAAAGCATTAAACTGATACATTCTTACCTCTTCCTCCATCTGGATGGCAAACCTTAAGTATTATTGAGAAGACAGATGTATCGGTAATTGAAGATACGCATCTTTTCGGTCTAGAAAGGCTAGGAAATTGTCCTTCTGTAAGAGATTAATAATAGATCGAATCCATCCTGAATTTTCTGTATTTTACCTTCTGGTTTAGACTCTTTAGATTTAGTATAAACCGATAATTTCCCTGTAGCTTCTTCATTGGAAAAAAACAGGGGAATAGAATACCTGTCCTCTGACATTTCGGTACTTCTCGAATTAATTTTTTTTTTTTTTTTATAAACAGGGAAAGGACTTCCGATTGTAGGGCTGAAAACTTTATTTGATCCTGCGAGCGGGGAGTAATGCAAAATTCCTGAAGAGAAGGCTGGCTGAACTCTATTCTGTATCCCTCCAAAAACCACCTTAAGGGCTCTTTTACCACTAAGACGTTGCGTTAGATGCGACGCTAAGGTCGCATAACGTGCCCCCAACGCAACGCATGTGAGCTTTGAAGTTAGACGTTATATAGAGCCGCGTTATGCGTCCGAAATGCGTACTTTTTGATGCATACTATCGGATGAAAACGGCACATGCGGCAAAGACTGTGGAGACCACGTGATCGGAAAACTCCGCATCACGTGGTCCCGCCAGCCAATAAGCGGATGCTCCAGGAAGTAAACACTAAAGTGCATATTAGTCATGTGGCTGGCCACAATAGCGGACTCTCCCCTCCTCCTCTCCTGCACGAAAAAATAAAAACACACATTACTGAGCATGTGCAAACAGTCGAATGCGGCTAAAACCCGCATATAACGCACAGCATGCTGCACTTTAACGTCCAGCGTTACACTGTAACGCAACGTGGGCACTGTGAACAGCCCATTGATTCTTCATTACTATGAGTTGGGCTGAGTTACAGGCTGCTCTAACGTGCGCCTGTAACGTCCCACTGTGAAAACAGCCTAAATACCCAATGTTTTGTGAACTGTAGTTGCCATGTTTCAAAAAAAAAAAAAACAAAAAAAAAAAAAAAAAAAAACGGAAATCCTCCATCTCACTGGAATACTAGCGTCATTGCTTACCTGACTTCTTGGTAAAAGTGAAGTTGGACTTGGGCTTCTGTTACTTGTAGGGGAGCCCATCTCCTGCCCTTAAAGAGAATCTGTACTCTAACATTTTTACAGCAAAAAGCATACCATTCTATTCATTATCTTCTCCTGGGCCCCTCTGTGCTGTTTCTGCCACTCCCTGCTGCAAACCTGGCTTGTAATTAACAGTTTTAGGCAGTGTTTACAAACAAACTAACCAGCTTCTGATAGGCTCACATAAGCAGAGTGTGTGAGTCATACAGAGCCTGCAGGGGGTGTGTATAGCTTCTACCAATCACAAGCAGCCCTGCACATTCCACACATTTCAGCTTTAGCCCGACTGTGCTGACAGAAGGAAACAGATTAGATCATGTAACAGAGATAACACAGACACTGTGCAACTAGGAAAAGCTGCAGTAAGCCAGAGCACATTAGAACAGGCAAAGGAACTTATAGGATAGAAGAACTAAGGCTGAAAAGTTTGTTACAGAGTCTATTTAAAGGACTAGGGATCTGATTTATTCTTAGAAGAGGGACGAAAAGTCTGTTTACTTTGAAAAGGTCCTTTCTTAAAAAGGAATACTATCAATACCCAAGTGTTCTAAGATGACAATGTACAAATAATGTTGCTGTGTAAACATTTTCCTACCTTTCATGTTAAATAGAGGCAAAAGCTGTAATTTATTGAGGGTAGGATTAGCTATATTGCGACAAATCAATTGCAGAAGGGGTGTCTGCTTCAATGCACAGCCAGAATTGCATATCGACTACAGAAAGCAAATATCAAACAAACTCTGAAAGCAAAAACAGTATGAAAAGTTGTGACAATTAGTTACATTTCCTCTGCTCTCTACAGACACTTCAGTCAGAAACACAGGACACAGAAGCTGCAGCTGTTCTCTCTGTCACACACAGAGTTAACTGATCAACTGTGAGGGGAATTTCCCCTCTCCTCATGGCTCAGAGTCAGTTTTGTCAGTAAAGTTTGAAAGTATTTTGATAACAGTAAACAAAGAGGTTGCTACTAAAATGTATACACCAGTACTTAGCAGCATTCCCAAACAATTCCTGTGTCAATTGAAAGTATGTGAATCGGTAGTATTCCTTTAACAGGAAATTTTGTGTGTGTGTCTGCCGTTCTGTCTAGAGGGTCGTCTAACTGACTCAAACAGCAGACCACCTTCACAAGGTACACCACATAACTTGATTTTGAAGAATTGTCATCATTCCAAGTTTTTACCCATACACCTCTTCTGGCTGAATTAACTAATGCCGTAGTTCTGGCCGTAAGTTTAACCGTATCATCTGAAGCGTCCACTAGATAATTGGAAGCATTCCAAACTTTAGGGAAATCATTCAAAATTTCCCAGAAATCCTCAAAAAAAGTAGGTCAGTTTTGTTTGATACCCTTGAAAAATATGGATCTAATTTAGGCGGGGTTCCCCAAAACCCTGATCTTCAGGAGAAAGATAACATTTAGATAATGATCTGGGCCAAAAAGCCCTTTTCCTAGATTATCCCACTTGCATGGACTGGAATAAGCCTAGAATGAGGATCTGCCAAACTCTCATACATTTGATCCAAACGTGTCAAAGATTTCTGCTCAGACTTAATACCCATTGTCTCATGCATAGCCATTAGTAAGTCTTTCATTAATTCAGGAAAAAAAAAACATTTCAGTTAGGGCTCTTTTCACTATGAAATGTGATCGCAACCGCATTTGCGATCCCAATCGCACTTCAATTTCCACTATGCGATTGAGCTACTATACTTATAGTACAGATTAACCGGTTCAGCGCCGCAGTGCCGAAAATCTCATGCATCCGAGCAACGTTCACCTCCCATACATTCGCCTATAACTTTATTGCTACTTATCACAATGAATTGATCTATATCTTGTTTTTTCCGCCACCAATTAGGCTTTCTTTGGGGGGTACATTTTGCTAAGAGCCACTTTACTGTAAATGCATTTTAACAGGAAGAATAAGAAAAAAACGGAAAAAATTCATTATTTCTCAGTTTTTTGGCCATTATAGTTTGAAATTAATATACGCTACCGTAATTAAAACGCATGTATTTTATTTGCCCATATGTCCCAGTTCTTACACCGTTTAAACAATGTCCATATCACAATTTATGGTGCCGATATTTAATTTAGAAATAAAGGTGCATTTTTTTCAATTTGCGTCCATCCCTATTTATAAGCTTATAATTTTAAATATTATAACATATTCTCTTGACATGCATAATTAAAAAGTTCAGACCCTTGGGTAACTATTTATGTTGTTTTTGTTTTTTTTAATTGTATTTTTTTTTTTAATAAAAAAATTGTATGTGGGTAATTTTTGTGTGGGAGGGAAACTGCTAATTTTAAATGTAAAATTATATTTTTTTTAATCAAAAATGTATGTGGGTGCAGTTTACTATTTGGCCACAAGATGGCCACAGTGAAAAAAGTCCTGGATGCGAACGATCTCGCATCCAGGAACTAAAATGCTGGGGAAAAGTTTCCTGGGGGCAGAAATACCACGCTCTCTGGAGAGAAAGCGTCGGTATTTCTGCGGGGAAGTTAGATCGGTGAATGGGAATTATATTCCCATTCACTGATCGGGGGGCTAGCGGCGGGCGCGCGCCCGATCGCGTGCACCACGCAGGGAAAACAGCAGTGCCTATCTGGACGAGGAAACTCGTCCAGATAGGCCGAACTGGTTAATCGCATGCAAACGCAGGAGGATGACGATTGTGCTTTGTCCAAATCGCATCGCAATTAGAATGCACTAATGGAAATTGCTGCTGCAGTTTCCATTAGTTTAACGTACCTCGCGATCAGAATCAAATCGTAACTCGCAGGGTAGTGAAAAAAAAGGCCCTTAGTCAGTTTTACTCAAATCTTCCTCCTAGTTTGATACATTTTCTCTGTGCAGAGAGAGTTACTATAAAGGAGGAAGCCCCAGCATTCCTTTACATCTGCATATTTGTTTAAATTGCCTCTCCTTGCCCTGAATCTGTCTAGTTCTTCTAAACAATCTATTTAATTGCTGCAGCTTAGAAGAACTTCAAGAATGTTACACATGCAGGCTTTCTGATGTAAAATTTATCTGAAAACAGGTACCCAAGGGGTTAAAAACACAGCCTGGGTATTCTGGGATGCAGTTTGTTCTGCTCTCACTGCAGCTGCCTGGGAGGTCTGTCTCTCCATTAGCTTGCCTGTTATTGCTGGCTTATCGCCTTATCTAAACAGCCAGGGTTTCTCTGCTCACATTCGCCTGCTCTAATTTTTATGAATGAACCTTCAGTGACATGTGCTGTGATAATCTCCACACAAGGTGGTAATTTCCCGCACCTGCTCAGGAATTATAGATTTTCATGCGGACACAGGTTTTATGAATGCACACTTTGCTAAATGGTGGGTAAAGTCAGCTGTTTTGAGCATTACCACATGCGGGAATGCTCTATGAATAGAGGCCTATGTCTCTTGGAAGCAGGAGGCATAGTTGGAGGTGCAGACAATTTAGGAGATGATGGATTAGCTATAACAGGCAGATAAGCCATAGCACTACTAGTCCCAGGCCTATCTGAAGCAGTAGAAGCAATAGCAGAATCTTTAATTTCTTATTGCTGTGGACCTTCTCTGTACAATACTGGCACAATTTACATTCAGAGTTGCTAATCCATGCTGACTGGACTGAGTAGAAGATTTGTCAGACTTTTCAACCTTCTCAAGTCTTATGTCTTTTGGGGTATAACATAATAAACGATAGCCAGCCATTGGACAAATCCCCCTATATATAACATACAACCAGCCAAGCAGAAGAAACATAACCACATCTACTTGCCAGAGCGGTATTCTGGGCAGATTTAGCAGATTGTGCAGGAGCTGACCCAGAGGCGTCCTCCATGATCCCAGCCCCAAACCAGAGTGCATCATGGACTCTACATACTTATACCTGTACTGCTGATTTGATGCAGCTGATCCAATTATGCATGCGGCCCCTGCTGGCTAAGCATATGCTTAATCAGCTTCTTACCTTAAGGAATCAGCTGTATGCTGATTCCTAATCACCGCCGCGGCCCAGACTTCAGATCACGCGGGACGCCAGCGCGTGACTACCTCCGGTTAAACCGGAAGTGAACTCTCTCCAATGCACGCACATGCGCGCATAAAGTTGCTGCCTCCAATGGAGAAGCCTCCTCCACGCTGCAGGGCTCCGACTGTTCACTGAACAGCGCTGCTTGGAGCCCTGGAAAACGCTGCCCCTGCCGCCTGACATGGATGGCACTCCTGGAGACCTCTCCCATGCATCCCGTCCGGGACAGGAAACTAAACTGATGTACTGAGGTAGGTGTAGTATCTTATATGTGGCTGCCTATTGCTTATGCAAATTCTTCTTTTAACAGTTTCCTGTCCACAGTGGGGAGGGAGACAAGTCTCATCCAGGGGTGCTGTCCAAAATGATGTTCTGGGAAAAAGGCACATAGAAAAAAGGGTGCGGGGGATTGCCACTAGTAAATATCGGTAAAATTACTGATATTCTACTTAATTCCAATAGTAAAATATTGCTAAACCTAACCCTACTTTCACACAGAACCCTCACTCTGCCAATACCTAGTCCTTAGACCTCCCTCTACCGATGACTACACCCCATCCCCCCAATGGCATCTAAAACGTAACCACGTCCCAGCACTGCAAAGAAGGGAAATTTGGGTGCCCCGATAAGATCACAGGGGTAGAGGCTTGTCGATATGCAAATTGCAGCTGTTATAATGGGCGCCTACGGCAGCATCCTTTTTCCACAACGACTCATGGATCCTTTTTTCTTATTTAAACCACCTTTTTACACCCCTCTGTGGGAAAACGTTGGCCTCATTGTGGATTTATAGAGAAGTCCCATTTCTTTGCCAGGTAATTGATGCAGGTGCAATTAAATCCTTTGCCCAACTGTCCAGTGTGTTTGCCCTCCCACAATCAATGTATTATCCATACATTCAGCTCAGACATGCACTTTGTGCCCAGTATCCCACTATCACGTGGGCAGCACGGTGGCGTAGTGGTTAGCTCTCTCGCCTTGCAGCGCTGGGTCCCTGGTTCGAATCCCAGCCAGGGCACTATCTGCAAAGAGTTTGTATGTTCTCTCCGTGTCTGCGTGGGTTTTCTCCGGGCACTCCGGTTTCCTCCCACATTCCAAAAACATACGGATAAGTTAATTGGCTCCCCCTAAAATTGGCCCTAGACTACAGTACTTACACTACATAATATAGACATTTGGCAATGGTAGGGATTAGATTGTGAGCTCCTTTGAGGGACAGTTAGTGACAAGATCTATATATACACTGTACAGCGCTGCGTAATATGTCAGCGCTATATAAATACTAAATAATAATTATATCACGTCAACTTTGGCAGACTCTGATCTATTAAACATAATTACTGGCTCTTCCCCTAGGAAGCTAATCTCTACACTACAGGTGTATCTACTACAGGTGTACTATCTCTACAGGTGCCACGCTCAGAGCTTTCCTTGAAGAGCTGTATAGGGAGGGGTACTGTACATGAGGAGAAGGCGGAAGACCCCACTCTAGCCTCCAAGGTGTCACCTCACCTTCCAGATTGTCTAACTGCACTTTATGTAATACATAAGGCCTATCTAATGCCAATAATATTAGGCAAAAACTGGCCAGATGTCTAAGATGTGTGCACCAAGTGCCAAAACACACGTACGTCCCTTTTCCATTTACTGTAGGGTGGTCTCCAGGTAAACCAATATTGGGCCCAAATATATTGTAGGCAATTTAGCCCATTTATTCTTTGAAAACCAACGCCATCCTCTAAAGGCTGTAGCACTGTTCTCCATACTAACCTGATAGCTAAGCTGAAACTTCTCCATGTCTACTCCCAGGAATTTTGTTTTCACCTGAAACTTCCCAGACTCCTCACATGGGGTAATTTCAAAGATGACGTTACGGAATCTGGAAAAGAAGCAAGTATATATACAATGAGGTTCATGCAAAGTATTCTGGGTAACACATGGTTTAAGTTCTAAGGGATTACTGAATACTGACTGGCTAAAGGGAAGGTCTTCAATCTCAAGCAGAACACCCTTTTCACGCAGTCTGGTTGCCGTGTAGGACAAAGTGTTTTGCTTCTTGCTTTTCCCTGTGGCTCTAGCAAAGGAAAAAAAAAAAAAAAAAAAGACAAAAATTACAGAAATTCTTCTTAATGCAGAATACTCATGACTACGGAATATTATAAGGCACTGATAATACAGTGACTTAAAGTGTGGGAAGTATGTAGTTATTATATATGTATTTAGGGTTTAATGGACTTTGTAAATTTCTGACAAAATGTAAAAAGTTCACATTACATAAATGTCCCTCAGTGGGGCTCACAATCTAATATAAAGGAATCCTGTTGCGAAAACACACATAATGCTTCCCAATGCACAATCTCAGTGAAGTGGGAGCAATGTGCATTCCCTGCTGTGGAAAAGAAATCCACGGCAATGTTGCTTTCTTTCGCACATGTCATGATATTCCCTTTTGGTGACAGTCAGCTGCTTTCAGCTGGCTGTTGCCCAATACTGTATATTTGTTTAGGGAAAAATGCTTTCATTTATCTGCTGACTCAAGTGTGATCCTCGTCTAAGACCTCTTTGGTAAAAGATTAATGCGAGGTAAACTAACTCATGCAGTAATTTTTTTTTTCCGTGAATATTCACTAAGATTTTTCAAGCAGGCAATAAAGGTTTGGTAAATTATCAAACAATCTTCATGACAATTCAGAAAGAATTGTACCTCATGCACTGGTTCATTCGGTATTTTAAAGAATCATGCAGTATTTCATTCAGTATTTGATGGATTATTGGAGTGCATAGAAAATGGAAGCCAGATCTCATATAGAAAGCATTATTATGGATTTATATAGCACCAGTATCTTCTGTGGCACAGCACAACAGAATACGGAGTATAATGATACAAAAATACAAGTTGCCTATACAAGACAATGGTGGATTACCGCTGATGCAGTGAACAAATTAGCTGCAGATTTTTACACAGGGGTGGAAGATTTGCACACAAGTTACACAGCATTGTAAGACTAAAGGAGAAAAGACCCCTGGCCAAAGGCCTTACAGTTTAAAGGATAGGATAATGGGTTAAGGGAAGCAGTGTTATGAGGTGGTAGAAATGGTGGCCAGTGACCAAAGTGTCCTGGGTAGGATAGTATGCTTGTCTGAAGAGGTGAGTTTACAGATTGCACCTAAAAAGGATGAGCATGGGTGAGTGGCAATTGTGTTGAGGGAGGGTGTTCCAGAGGAGGAAAGAAGATTGATACAAGTCCTATAAGGGCTGGTTCACACTGCAAGAGCTTTTTCTAAGCACTTGTGATTTGCAAAGCTCTTGCTAATGTAATGCTATGTGTGTGGTCTAACTTGAAGGATGTGATCTTATAAAAGTCACTCATAGCATTAGCAAAAGCTAGCGCTAAAAAAAAAGCTCTTGCAGTGTGAACCAACCCTAAGTGGGAGTGAGAAGAAGTGACCAGAGAGGAAGACAGGAGAATATTGTTAGTAGAGCAGGGATTGCGTGTAGGATTATACCTGGAAATAAGAAATACGTTTATTCAGCTAAGAAGGAGCTAGGTTGTAGAGAGCTTTGTAGGCTAGAGTAAGAACTTTACTTTGTGTAATTGACAGCCAGCGTAGGGATTGATAGAAGGGGATAGGGCTCGAGAAGCGGGAGGAGAGGTGGTGGAGTCGTGCAGCAGAGTTCATGATGGATTGTAGCAGAGTTAAACTGTTAGTGGGGTGACTGCAGAGCAGAGAATTGCAATAGTCTAATCGTGAAATAATCAGGGCACACATTAAAAGTTTGGTAGTGTCCTGTGTGAAAAAAGGGTGGATGCAGATTTTTTTTGTAGGTAGAGACAAGAAGAAAGAAAGGTTGTCAATCCGCGGTGCCACCAAATGAAATAGTGATGTCAGGCAGGGGCATTGAATTGCGAGGTTGGAAGATTACCATTTCAGTCTTGTCCATGTTGAGTTTTAGAACATGGGAGGAGATGAAGGAGGAGATTGCATTAAGACAGTCAGGGACACGAGCTGCTAAGAGTATCCAAGTCAGGAGTGGACGGGTACATTTGGGTATCATCAGCATATAGTATCACAATGGGAATCAAAGGAACCAATGAGCTGACCAAGACCATAAGTGTAGAAAGTGTGGAAAAAAGGGAGAGGTTCAAGGACTGAGCCTTGGGGAACTCCAACTCCAACAGTGGTGCCGGAGTGAGAAACTCTGAAGGTCCTATCTGAGAGACAAGAGGAAAGTAAGAAGAGAACAAGACCCTGAATGCCTATGGATGAGTGGAATTGGAAAAAGGAGATGGTCTACTGTGTTGAAAGACACATTGAACCACCCTTGTCAGTAAAGTATTCTGACAAGTAATGAGCAAGTTTAAAGAGACTCAAAAATTGCATCCTGTTTTTTATCATCCTGCAAGTTCCAAAAGCTATTCTAATGTGTTCTGGCTAACTGCAGCACTTTATACTATCACTGTCTCTGTAATAAATCAATGTATCTTTCCCCTGTCAGACTTGTCAGCCTGTGTCTGGAAGGCTGCCAAGTTCTTCAGTGTTGTGGTTCTGCTATGAACTCACCCTTCCAGGCCCCTCTATGCACACTGCCTGTGTGTTATTTAGATTAGAGCAGCTTCTCTTCTCTCTTATCTTTTACAAGCTGGATAAATCGTCCTCTGAGCTGGCTGGGCTTTTACATACTGAGGAATTACAAACAAGGGCAAAGCTGTTTGCAGGAAGAAAAGAGCAGCCTGAAACTTCAGTGCATGGGGGAAAGTAACACACAAATGATCTCTTGAGATTCAAAAGGAATGCTGTATACAGCCTGCTTGTGTATGGATGTATTTTCTATGTGTGGACATACTGTACATCAACCTACTTCCTGTTTTGGTGGCCATTTTGTTTGTTTACAAACAAACTTTTTAAAACAGTTTTTAACCACTTTTAATGCGGCGAAATAGTGACAGAGGGTAATAGGAGATGTCCCCTAACGCACTGGTATGTTTACTTTTGTGCGATTTTAACAATACAGATTCTCTTTAAGCTGCATAACATTTGTATTAGCTCAAAGCCATGAGCATCTTATTAACCTCCCTGGCGGTTTATTTATTTTGCCAGGGAGGCTGCAATGGGGTTTTTTTTTAATTAAAAAAAAAATATTTCATGCAGCCAACTGAAAGTTGGCTGCATGAAAGCCCACTAGAGGGCGCTCCTGAAGCGTACTTTCGATCGCCTCCGGCAATCGAAAGTAACAAGATAGGCCGCAATGAGCGGCCTATCTTGTTTCGCTTTCCTCGTCGCCATGGCGACGAGCGGAGTGACGTCATGGACGTCAGTCGACGTCCTGACGTCAGAGCTGCCCGATCCAGCCCCTAGCGCCGGCCGGAACTGTTTGTTCCGGCTGCGCTGGGCTCGGGCGGCTGGGGGGACCCTCTTTCGCCGCTGCACGCGGCGGATCGCCGCGGAGCGGCGGCGATCGGGCAGCACACGCGGCTGGCAAAGTGCCAGCTGCGTGTGCTGCTTTTTTCAGAATCAAAATCGGCCCAGCAGGGCCTGAGCGGCGACCTCCGGCGGCATACCCCGAGCTCAGCTCGGGATTACCGCCAAGGAGGTTAAAGGGAACCCAAGGTTCCCTTTCCTTTCCCTTTAAACAATACCAACTGACTGGCAGTCGTCCTGATCCTGTGTCTAATACCTTCAGCCACAGAACCTGAACAAGCATATGCAGATTTTAATTTCTACACAGTAATATTGTGGATTTGTGTTTTACAACAAACGTGAGATTAGGGGAAAATGTTTTCATTGACTTTCTTACTTTCTACTAAATAGTAGTTCTTTTCTCTACCCAGTTTCCCCCTTCCCTCTCCTCAACACCCTTTTGTAACCTTGCAAATGGTTTTGTTATCTTACTGAAAGCTCCAGGCTGGAGATAAAATACTGAAAAGCTCACATATTTTACTGCATGTGTTATCCTTTGTGAATTGACTTTTGCTAAGTATTTCCCTCACTAAGTCTAATTTATATCGCAAGTTTGGTAATTTACCTCATTAGTAAGTAATTTTTGTTTCCCATGCAG